>NW_027195304.1:182500-228433 GCF_038502225.1 Cherax quadricarinatus
CATCGTTACCTACCCTGTGCTTTGTTTGCCATGAGGGAAGTTCCCAGTGACTCTTTGGCGTTTTCACCTTTTGAACTTCTCTATGGTAGACAGGCCAGAGGTCCATTGTCCATCCTTCATGACTTATGGACTGATGAGGATGTAAAGGCTGAGGTTTAGTCTTCTAATCAGTTTCTCCTTTACCTTAGATTCAAACTTGATGAGACCTCTGACATAGTTTCGAAAAACTTAAGCTTGTTACTGGACCAGTACGAAACCTATTTTGATTCCAAAAGTCAGAGGAGAAATTTTAAAGTAGGGGATGAAGTTCTGGTACTTTTGCCTATAAGTCAAATAAATTATTAGTAGCATGAAAAGGTCCATATAAAGTATTAAAAATTTGTGGGAAAGTTGATTACCTCATAGAAGTCAAGGGGAAACCTAAGCTTTATCATATCAACATCCTCAAGAAATATTGCTGAAGAAATTCGGTTAACTGCCTTAATAGCTTTGACTTAGTTTTTCCACACGAACTTGATAAGAAAACTGAAGAATGTAAAGTGTGCGTAATTGACACCTCTAACTTAGACTATGATGAAGAACTACATGACTTGGCGACTCTTGACCACTCGGATGCTACCAACATTAATATTAATGAATCTTTGGATGACCATAAGAGACATGAACTACTTCAATGTGTGAGTAACTTTTCAGACGTCTTTACTGATATTCCAGGTGATACCTCCACGGTAGTCCATAAGATTGACTTAGTGACGGACAATCCTATCAAACGGAAATTATACCCAGTTCCAGTTCACCTTAGGGATGCATTTGACCGAGAGGTAGACAAATTATTAAAACTAAAGATCATTGAACCTTCAGTATCTGCATATTGCTCACCAGTAGTCATGGTTAAAAAGGAGGATAATTCATATAGACTTGCTATTGACTTCAGAGGCCTTAATGTTATAACTCGGTGGGATGCTGAGCCTATGCCCTTAATAGATAGCGATCTACACAAATTTTATGACTTCCTTCTTTTCAGAGATTGATATTACGCATGCATATCATCAAGTAATGTTAGATCCTTCCTCTAAGCAGTACACCGCTTTTCCTACCCACTAAGGACTGATGCAGTATAGAACTATGCCATTCGGTTTGGTAACTGCCTGTGCTACCTACGTGAGACTGAAGAGAAAGGTCTTGGGTAATGTGCCAAATGTTTCAGTTTATTTTGATAAAATTTACATAATGACATCCATGCAGGGCGAACATATCCAAACATTAACATCAGTTTTGCATAGGTTACGCTCACATGGCCTCACTGCCAAGCTGAAGAAATGCTTCCTTGGGTATAACAAGATTAGATATCTTGTACTGATCCTTTCTAATAACTCTTTGCAGCCTCTCCCCAGTAAGATCAAAGCTTTATTAGAATTTAAATTCCCCAAAACCATGAAGCTCATGCGTAGCTTTCTTGGTTCTGTAAATTTTTATGCACGGTTTATCTCGAACATTACTGATCTTACAGGCATCTTATCTGACTTCCTTAAAAAGTGTGTGAAGGAACCTCTTGAACTTTCCGACGTAGCTCGGGAAAAGTTTAATGAGATTAAAAATATCTTCTCGAAAGACCCTATACTTAAGATTACAGATATTAATAAAACATTTTGTTTAAGAACTGATGCTTCCAATACTGGCTTAGGTGCAGTGTTGCTACAATACCATGATGGTACTCCCTTCCCTGTATGCTTCCTAAGCTGGAAACTCCTTCCCACAGAAACGAGATACTCCACCATAGAAAAGGAATGTTTGGCACTTGTGTGGGGAATCTCCAAGCTTAAATTTTATTTACTGGGAAAAGAATTAATTTTAGAGACTGATCACAAACCTTTGATATACCTAGAAACTTTTAAGGGAAGCAACAGTCGCCTCTTGAGGTGGACATTGGCACTCCAAGCTTTTAAGTTCCATATTGTGTATATTAATGGTTCATCCAATTATTTCTCTGACTGGTTAAGTCGTGACAGTCAGTAGAAGATTAGTTGCTTTATGCTACTTCCACATTTTAGAACTTTTTTCTCACCTATTCTTCTTATACTCCTTGACTATAAGTCTTGGTATGGGGGAGTGTGAGGGAAAAGTTCAACAGATAGGAGTAGCAAGCGAGTATATGGTAATAATAGTTTGATTGCTGGCTACTTGTTAAGGTAGGGTGAATCTAGCTCTCGCTATTCCACTCCCACCCCAAAAGGTGATGTGTGGGGCTCCAGTCAAACAGTAATCACTCGACTCACAGCTCCCAGCGTAACTGTAAGTACACGCCTGCTCATATTCTAGTGGACTTATTGGTTGAAAACTTCACTTTTGACCAATAATAAACTTAGTCCTTTCAGCCTTGATATCTCTTAAATGTTTTAATAATCACCCTGTCTTTTAGGTATTGTACTTATCATGGAGAGTGATTTCTTAAGCAGTGGGTAACCTGTCTCTCTTTCCAGCTTGGAATGACAGATTGGGTCACCTGCCAACCAACGAGAAGTATTGAAGGAGACGCACTAACGTCGCAAGACGTCCCATGTTGGATCTACCTACCTGTTCATATGTACGCAGTCGCAGGACATAACCCCTCATCATTGCAGTGGTAAAGAACCTGCTTTCCTGTCATCTGGACTGATTATTCACGGCTATTCTCTGTGAAGAATGAGCCGTTGGGTTGACACCAACACCTGCGACCCCCTACCTCACATCATCAGCAATGGCTACGATTTCTACAAGACGGTGTCAACCTCCACGAGACACCTCATTATCACTAATATATATATATATATATATGTATATATATATATATATATATATATATATATATATATATATATATATATATATATATATATATATATATATATATATACACATATATATATATATATATATATATATATATATATATATATATATATATATATATATATATATTATCGTGCCGAATAGGCAGAACTTGCGATCTTGGCTTAAATAGCAACGCTCATCTTGCCATATAGGACAAGTGAAAATTTGTGTATGCAATAATTTCGCCAAAATCATTCTGAACCTAACGAAAAAAAAATATTTCACTGTGTTTGTTTAGTATTAAATTACTGTAAACAAATCTAAAATATATTTAGTTGGGTTAGGCTAAAATAAATTGGGCTTGTTATAATAAGGTTATGTAAGTTTTCTATGATTCTTTTGGAGCAAAATTAAAAATGTTTACATTAACATTAATGAAAAAAATATATCTTTAAACGTATAAGAGAAAATTTTAGAAATGACTTAATTTTAAATGAGTTCTTGCTAATTGGCCAGTTTTACATATTCGGCACGACATATATATATATATATATATGTGAGGGAAAAGTAGGTGTAAGTGGGGTTAAGGTTGTTCGGGCAAACAGGAACCATTAGAGAGTTACGTTGCGCGCGCACACACCCCCCCCTCTCTGGCGGGCTGGGGCAAAACTAGTTCCTGGTGTCCGATTTGTTAAAGTTTCTACTCCTGGTAATATTGACCTTACCTGGTGTGGATGGAAGTTTGGAGAGTCACTTCGCCTCCACTCTTCTCCTAATCAGGTAGGGTGATCTACCAGGAGTATTACTGTTTGTTCTTTTCTAGTGTTTGCTGGTTACCAGTAATGATTTTGGCCTTTATCATTCTTTTTCTTTCTTAGATGTTATATTATCATGACTATGGGTAACCAGTTTTATTTTCTCTTATTTGTCAGCTCTGTTCCTGGCGTGGTCTTCCAGGATAGACGCCAGATAAAGGGGCAAGACGTGTGTTAATAATACTTATTAACATTATTCTACAACTACCGGCCCTTACCTATACTACTTGTGCTCCATCCAAGTGGTAGGAGATTCCAGAACATCGGATTACCATCTGCCCAGGATAACCTACATAAATAACATCAGAGGAACTATCTAGGGCCATACCTACTCCTACCCAACTACATGAACTGAAGGCCATATTTTTTTTATTATATTTAAATTTTAAGTAAAATTCTCAAAAATCATTTTATCTTGTTTTTCCTTAAATCATTTCTTTATTTATTTATTTTTCCATTAGTTTCTTTTGTTCAGTTGGAAGGCGTTCCACTGACAATATATATATATATATATATTGTGTATATATATGTATATATTGTGTATATATATGTATATATATATATAATATATATATATATATATATATATATATATATATATATATAATGTACATATGTAAGCGTTGAATTCAAATGTCATTTTTTCATTTCATTTTTCATTTTTCTTTCAAATAGGATACACTTTCATGTTTCACTGTTTTATGTTTGCTTTAATAAATAATAAAGTGTTTATCTTTGTGAATTATTTTTTCTTTTTCTATTCATTAATTTTCCTGAGGAGGAGCCAGCCTTGGTAATACTGTGTGAAGTTGTTACAGGGCTGAGTAAGCCTTCACAGACGTCACCCACGATCTACTTACCTGAAAGTGGCTACACCCAGGCAACTACCCCTCATCTCTACAGTAGTGAAAGACCTGCGTTCCTATCATCTTGACTCATCATTCAAGGCTAGACATTGTGACTGCATAGTCATTGGGTTGTCACTCGCCAGCTGTGACCCAGCCACATCATCAACGATGGCTACAGTTTCTAGTGTGCTGTGTCAACATCGACATGATCTACAATTACACCTGTGCAAATTAGCATTAAATTCAATTAATTTTTATATTTCATTTTCTTAGAAATAGGATAAAAGCTCATGTTTAATTGTTTTATATTTTTAGTTCTTACAATAAAGTGTTTATACATGTATGTTATTGTTATTTTCATTATTATTACTTTTCCAGCCTTGGTAATGCTTGCATAAGATCTTACAGGGCTGAGTAAGCCTTCACACTTAGTGTAAGACAACACTGTTAGTTTACCTGGAGATGGTTTCGGGGGTCAACACCCACGCGGCCCGGTCTGAGACCAGGCCTCATGGTGGATCAGGGTTTGATCAACCAGGCTCTTACTGCTGGCTGCATGCAAGCTGACGTACAAACCACAGCCCGGTTGTTCAGTGAGGGAGTGAGAAAGAACAGACCCGAACAGCTGGGACTTCCCAGGGGAGCAGAGAAAAGGGAAATGCTACATGAACATAGAAAGGTGGTAACTGAAGGGAAGACAAAAATGAATGCAAGTGAAGAGAAAAGGGGAGCAAACAGGGGCGACGAACAAATAAAGAATTTCTACTAACATCGGTGACTACTCTAAATATGGAAGGATTGCGGAGATTATGAGAGTGAACATAGTAGTGAAGGCAATGGCCATCACGGCGATTGGACAAGGATGGAATATTCACTTGTGCAAAGAGGCTCTCAACAGGGGAAGAGCGAAAAGCACCAAGGCATAAATGTAATCCCTGGTGATGGATGGGATTAAGGCTAGAGAGAGTAGCAGGAGAGGCCGCTGAATAGGTCTGGTCACCATAATCAAGTTTCGATAAAATGAGGGCTGAATGTAGGCGAAGGAGAGTTCGACGATCAGCTCCCCATGAAAGATGAGCAAGGGTTTTAAGAAGGTCCAGCCGGCTGTGACAAGCTGTCTTCAGAGAGGTAATGTGAGGTTTCCAGGATAACCTACGGTCAAAGAGAACGGCTAAAAACATGACTATCACATTCAGGGATACACGAGGCATAGAGGTACAAAGGATAATCGGAGATGACAGAGCGTATAGTGAAAGTAACTTGATGGGTTTTAGTACTGGAAAATTTAAAACCATGCATGGTGGCTGTGAAGGCTTACTCAGCCCTGTAAGATCTTAAGTAGGTATTACCAAGGCTGGCTCCTCCTTAGGAAAATTAATGAACAGAAAAAGAATAATAACATAAAAATGTATACTTTATTGTAAGAATTGAAATTACAAAACAAGTAAACATGAACTTTATTCTATTTGAAAGAAAAATGAAATATATAAATGATAATTGAACTCAACGCTAATTTGTACAGAATAATGGAATAAAACTGTCGATGTTGTTGACACAGCACAATGTAGAAACTGTAGCCAGTGTTGAGGAAGGGAGGATCACAGCTGGTAAATAACAACCCAATGACTATTCCGTCACAATGTGTCTAGCCTTGAATGATTCGTCAAGATGATAGGAAAACAGGTCTTTCACCATTGCAGAGATGAGGGGTAGTTGCCTGGGGTTAACTACAATGAGGTAGGTATATCAAAGGTTATGTCCCAGAACCAAAGTGAGGTTTTTCTCCCACAGAACTGACTCTGTAGTCGCCAGATGACCCTAGCTGGCAGTCCAAGCTAGAAAGAGACAAAAGTTAACCACTGCTCGATAAATGACTCTCCATGATAAGTAAAGCATTTAAAAGGCTGGTGAGGATTTAAACATGAAAGTCTCAAAATTAGATGAAAGTGATGCTTTTAACTGATATATCAGTTAAAACAGGAGCAGAGGCATTTTGTTGCAACCCCTGAATGGGTTGCAATGATTATTATGTATATATATATAATGTATATTACCTTACCTTTTCATATAATTTTATATTGCTTATATTTGCGATAATAGCTAAATCGTAAATGTATTGCTTTATATTGTTATTTGACTTAGCTTCCTTTGGTTAGGTAGGATGTAACATATGTGCTCAGTTCAAGTCTTGATTGTCTAACTACTGTAATTATCGCTCCTTGCTCGTTAGACTGCCGGCTTCTGTTTCTGAGCTGCAGCTGTCCACAGAGCTATCACGTGATCAAGTGGGGGTGTCCTCACCTCGCCTGAAGAATTCAGTCTGGTCTAGACTCGCTTGGTGGTTGGACAGATTGTCTGTCTCATTATTCTTGTTCTGTAGAACTCTGTTCACAGAACATTGTATAGACTTAGTGATTTTCGACGTTGTACTGAGGTTGTGTGTCGCATAGACACTCTAATCAACTCGGGGTCCTGAGCTGTAGCTTCTGACCTAACTTGTACTGGTATCTGTGTATTATCACAGTCGGGGATTTTCTTATGCTGAACTTAGATTCAGTAGTATAGGAGTTTTGTGACTTTTGTGGAGGATCTGCTGATGGTCCCTACTAACTGTCTTTATATTATCTCCTTGTTCCTGATTGTGTCGCAGTTGCTTGTTATATTGTTGTTCAGCTTATCAGTCGTTTTAATGTTCAAGCAGATTGTTCTGATTGCCAGTTGGTTAAGAAGTTAGTTTATTTGAGGACTTTGTCAGTCACTTGTTTAAGTCTAGTCAAGCCATGAGACATAGCGAACTACTTAGAGCACTTACACACATACACACTTACTTGTATATATTTGTAATATCTTATTAAATGTTAATGTACCAGACGGTACTTAAGAATTATAAATGCGATATGTGCTTTTAGCACAATAATACTGTAAATGAGGGAAGTGATTATTATTATTTTGATTATTATTAATTTAATTTAATTTGATAATATACTTCTAGACTTAATAAATTTATTAAATTTTAATTTCTCTAGTTAGTAGCCTACCAGTTGTAATCCTGAAGCACTATTGAATCATACTGAATTCTAATGGATAATTGGACAACGATACAGACTACTTGTTACGAAAACCCAGTAACAGGCTGGATGCTAGAAGGGCAGTCCTTTCTAGTATTCACTGGAGATCTCTAAGCTTTTAGAATTGCATTTTTTGTAACAAATGGGGGCCTGTCCGGGATGCTCTTGATCCAAGGTGTTGGAGAAATTGTCCAGTTTGACATACTAGTAACTCTATGGTCAAACACTTTAAGTACTTTCCTAATCTGAAGACTTTGACTTTAGTCTTGTACAACATACCAGGTGGATGTATGTACCTGACTGAGTCTCTTGATCCAAGGAGATGGAAATACTATTTATGAGTTCTAACTCTAAGACAACCAACATTAAAATTCCTATTAGGATTATAGTTTCCCATAATCACTCTCTCGTAGTACATTTATTTTCGTGATGTATGCCAAAGTGAAATGGTTAATTGATACTCTGACTTTGTCTGAGTTGAGCACATTAAAACTTCAGATGTGTTGGCGAGTAGCCAAATATCTTGGTGTGATGTATAACAGGAATTACACCGCAGAAACTGTCAGAGCGTTAATTAAAGATATATTGTTTCCTGCTCATACAGAGATGTCTGATTATGATTCAGATTCAGAAAGCCTAGTGTCACAATTAGGAAGTATGACTCTATTTGATGAAGTAGAAGAAAGAGCAACTAAGGCAGAAGTGTCTGAGCCTAGTGTAGCTCAGTTCTCGCTCTCTCCTTCCCTCACTGACACATTAGTACAGAGTGTAGCTGGTAGTATGACTAAGCCTCACGCTAGTACTGTGTATGCTAGACCTGTATCTACTTATCATAGACCAGATCTAGACTCTCTAGGGATGGTTAAACGAGGTGTCCGACCTAAGGACCGTCCAGACCACGTTAGATTCCTTACTCCTCCATTACCTACTGGTCCTATCTCTCAGGAACAGTTTGAGAGGTTAGAACGTCTCATCATGTTGCAGACTGCACAAATAGAGGCACAGAGGAAATTGAATGAAGAAGATTTCCAAAGAGAAAATGTTTGTCTGGGAAGACAACAGACTGATAGATCAAAGGACACATTTAATGTGCCGAAAGCTGCATCCATGGTTCCTAAGTCTTTTGAGAGTGACTTAGACACCTATTTTGATGTGTTTGAGAGCCAGGCACATGCTATGAACTGGCCACGTAAGCACTGGGCTACCTTGTTGCACACAGCTGCGACAGGAAGAGCTCAAACTTGTACTGCTGCTTTACCATTTGTCAAGTACATTAGTTATGACACTGTCAAACTAACTATTCTAGAGACATATAACTTGTTACCTGTAAGTTATCAAAGTGCATTTCGTATGTTACAACGACGACAACATCAAACGTGTGTAGAGTTTGCTCGTGAGAAAAAAGTTGCATTTGAGAGGTGGTGTAGATCTGCCAAGTGTAACAACTATGACAGCCTTGTTCAGTTGTTACTACATGAAGAGTTTAACAACTGTATGTCTGCTGACATACAAGAATATCTGATCGATCATACTACCTCGGATATTCTGGAAACTGCAGCATTAGCAGACAATTACGAGATTTCTCACAAACTTGTACATACTAAAACACAAAGAAACAAGGTAACTAAAGATTGTCCTAGAAGTTGGCAACCTAAATCAGCTGCTCATTGCCGGCCTGATGTACCTGCTATTGTAACTTCTCGTACCTTTACCAGGAAAACTCACAATCCTGAATCTGTCTCTTTGGCTAGACAGAAATCTGATATCGAGAAGAAGAAAGTTAAATGCACCTATTGTAACAGAAAAGGACATGCTAGAGAGTATTGCTATAAGTTAGAAAGAGATACGAGAAGCAGTCGTGCGGCTGGCGCCCCCACTCAAGTCGTATCCTCTTCCGAGCAACAAAGGCACCAAAATCCTAGTAATACCTCTGACCTTACGTTTTAGATAATATTACTCAGGACAGATGACTAGCGTCAGAAAGTGTAGCTGACGAAAAGATTCGTTCAGCGATGAGTCCTTACTTTTCGATCGGTAAAGTAGGATTTGATGAATCACATCTAACTGAGATAATGACTTTCAGAGACACTGGCAGTTATCTCACGTTATTAAGAGAAGATGTACTGCCCATAACTGATGATACCTATTGTAAGATAGATGTATTGTTAGAAGCCTATGGAGGGGCTGTTATAAAAGTACCTCTTCACAAAGTTTATATTCAAACAAGCTATTATACTGGTTATATTTCAGTGGGTATATCAAGTGGTGTATTTCCCATCAGGTCAGTGGACTTGTTGATAGGGAATGATATACTTCATGCTGGTATATGTAAAGAACCACTTGTGATTGATAATAACACTGATGATAATTATGCCATTGAAGCTTGTAGAGAGAAGTCTAATTTATTTCCTCTCAGCGCAATTACTAGAGCTATGTCAAAGATTCAACAACCATCCTTGCCTCCTGTTGAGTTAGTGGATGACAATGATTTGGGCTTGAATATGTTGTTTAGTGACGCTCTGCGCCCAGGATCATTAACACCAACTTCCCCCGGTCACCAACCTAGTCAGGACACAACTGGCGTTAAATTTCTAACTCATGATGATTTAATCAAGGATCAGTTTGTTGATCAGTCACTGGAAAGACTGAGAGATATAGCAGTTACTGAGAGTGAAGCAAAGGATCTCGATAATTGTTACTATTATAGTAATGGTGTACTGATGGAGAAAAATACATGCAAGTTGTCAGCTGATAGTGTTTTCACCACAGTCAAGCATCTCGTAGTGTTACCAGTTACATTTCGTGAACAAGCCATTGATTTTGCTAACAATAGTCCCATTGGAGGACATTTGGGTGTCAAGAAGACACTCGGTAAACTGGCAAAACATTTTACTTGGCCAAAGATGAAGGAAACAGTAGCTGATCATGCGCGTCATTGCCACGTGTGTCAAGTGACAGGCAAGCCAGCACACACTCCTCCACCTGCACCTCTCATTCCTATCACCGTGGATGGTGAACCATTCATATTATTGATTGTGTTGGTCCTTTGACTAGAACTACATTAGGAAACCAATACTTATTTACTATTATGGACGTTGCAACACGCTATCCCGAAGCTATTCCTATGAGAAAAATTAATGCTCGTGCTATTGTGAGAGCGCTGATGAAATTTTTCTCCCAGGTTGGATTGCCACAAGAGATACAATCAGATCAGGGATCTAACTTCACTTCTAAGATCTTTCGAGAAGCATTATCCCACCTAGGAATAAAGTCGTATAGAGGTGCATTTAGAAAATTCAGTGACTCTACAATCACTAGACGATTTTCTTAGTAACACTGGGATTGATAAAGCTGGTGATATTAAAAACATGATTTTGCATTTCCCTAAATTGTTCAGTGATGTTCCTAAACGTTCTACTCTGGGTGTACATGACGTTGATGTACAGGGAGCATTACCCATTAAGCAATCACCATATAGGATGAGTCCAACGAAGCATAAAGCATTGAGAGAAGAGGTTGATTTTCTGTTATCTCAAGGACTTATTGAGTGCAGTAAAAGTCAATGGGCATCTCCATGTATTTTAGTGCCTAAACCTGACGGTAGTTTCAGGATGTGCACTGATTACAGAAAAGTGAACTCTGTCACCTTGCCTGATGGCTATCCTCTACCTCGCATTGACGACCTTATTGACTGTGTGTCAGGAGCCCAGTTTGTCAGCCGTTTAGATCTCTTACGAGGCTATTATCAAGTCCCGCTTACTGAACGTGCTCAAGAAATATCTGCTTTTACTGTTCAAGATGGATTGTTTAACTACCTCGTCACCCCCTTCGGCCTATGTAACGCGGCTTCTTCATTCCAACATATAATGAACGAGTTGACCCACAACTCAGAGGGAGTAGAAGCCTACCTTGACGACTTAGTGGTGTACAGTGACGAGTGGGAACAGCACTTGATGCGTCTCAGAGCATTGTTTGAGAGACTGGTGCACTACAACTTCACTGTTAACTTAGCTAAATGTAGTTTTGGTCAAGCCAAGATTACCTATCTAGGCTTTTGTATCAGCCAAGGTGAGGTTGCTCCTATTGAGGCTAAGGTTTGTGCAATTTCTGAATTTCCAGTGCCACAGGATAGGGAGTACAGAGATTCCTGGGTATCCCAGGATATTATCGCAGGTTCTGTCCAAACTTTTCTCAGATTGCAGCTCCTCTCACTGAGCTTACTAGTAGCAAAGTTCAGTTCATCTGGACTAGAGATTGTTTAGACTCGTTCAAAAGATTAAAATGTTTGCTCTCCTCTGCTCCTGTGTAGAAGTGTCCTAATTTCAATCTTCCCTTCTTTTTACATATAGATGCGAGTGGTTATGCAGTGGGCGTTGTGCTGCTCCAACAGTCAACATCCACTGATATTCTCCATCCTATATGTTACTATTCATCTAAGCTTAAATGACACCAGAAAAATTATGCCACTATTGAGAAAGAGGCTCTAGCTCTTGTGGTGTCCTTGGAACATTTTGACGTGTATTTGGGCACTTCCCCATTTAAAATTAACATTTTTTCAGACCACAATCCACTCACTTATATAAATACTATGAAGAGTAAAAATGCTAGGATCATGAGGTGGGCCCTCAGAACCCAACCTTATTGCATTAGTATAAAACATATAAGTGGTTATTGCAATGTAATTGCTGACGCTCTGTCACGTCCTTAATAATTATCAGTTACATTAAATTAACGTAATTTTATGCCCAAATACCTTTTGTTACTTGCTATGTCAAATTCAGTAAAGTAACGTAATCCCTCCAGCCCATATTAACTATGTATACTCATGTCATGTCTAATTATTATATTTATATATTCACAGTAGTGATATGTGTGTGAGGAGGAGGCAAGCTGAGTGGCGAGTTTGTAGTGTTGTGTGGGCGATGTTACTGCTTGGCGGAACACTGTCCTGCCGCAGACCCCCCCCTCACTACACACCTTAAGCTGTTTAATACTCAGATGTCTATACTGCATAGCATTCCACAAACACTACTTAAGAGTGGAATGCTGTCTCCTGTCTATTGCACAAGACTATTCTTAATATGCAGTCTCCTCTACTATGATTGAGCCTCAACGTGTCATGCTTGTCTACGCTATCCTGTTTCTACACTGATGTACATAACCACGAGTATGCAGAGATACGATACTGTGTACTGCCCTAGTACTAGGGGCATATCTTAGTGATATAGACACTGAAATTATAGAAGTGCATGACACAGGAGTGACTCTAGATTTTTATATTAAATTGTATTATTATTGTGTCCTGAGTAATCAGTAATAATGTGAAAGACATTAATGCAACTCATAGTGAGACCGTTTGTCGTGTTGGGGGGTGTTGCAACCCCTGAATGGGTTGCAATGTATATTATGTATATATATTACATGTATATTACCTTTTCATATAATTTTATACAGTGAACCCCTGCATAACAATCAGCTCCCAAGGCGACCAATTATGTAAGTGTATTTTTGTAGGTGCTTTTGTAGGTGTATTTTTGGGGGTCTGAAACAGATTAATCTACTTCACAATATCTCTTATGGGAACAAATTCGGTCTATAACGGCACCCAAACAGACTTCTGGATTGAAATAATATCGTTATGCGGGGGTCCACTGTATTGCTCATATTTGCGATAATAGCTAAATCGTAAATATATTGCTTTATATTATTTGACTTAGTTTCCTTTCGTTAGGTAGGATGCAACATATTATTATGTGCTCAGTTCAAGTCTTGATTGTCTAACTACTGTAATTATCGCTTGTGGCTCGTTTCCCTGCCGGCTTCTGTTGCTGGGCAGCAACTGTCCACGGAGCTATCACGTCATAGAGGGAGGGATATCCTCACATCGCCTGAAGTATTCAGTCTGGTCTAGACTCGCTTGGTGGTTGGACGTATTCTAGACAAGAAGTGCCTAAATCTCCCTTATTGGCCCTTGTTGGAAGATTGTCTCTTGTCTCATTATTGTTGTTAGTTCTGGAGACTCTGCTCACAGAACATTGTACAGACTTAGTGATTTTCGACATTGTACTGAGGTTATGTCGAATAGACACTCTGAGAAACTCAGGTCCTGAGCTGTAGCTTCTGACCTAATTTGTACTGGTTTCTGTGTACTGTCACAGTCGGGGATTTTCTTATGCTGAACTTAGATTCAGTAGTATGGGAGTTTTGTGACTTTTGTGGAGGATCTGCTGATGGTCCCTACTTAGTGTCATTGTATTATCTTCTTGTTCCTGATTCCGTGTCACTTTTGCTTGTTATATTGCTATTGGGCTTAGCATTCATTTTATTGTTCAAGCAGACTGTTCTGATTGCCAGTTGGTCAAGAAATTATTGAGGACTTTGTCAGCCACTTGTTTAAGTCTAGTCGAGTCGTGAGACATAGCGAAATACTTAGAGCACTTACACATACACACAAAATTACTTGTACATATTTGTAATATCTTATTAAATGTTAATGTACCAGACGGTACTTAAGAATTATAAATGTGATATGTGCTTTCAGCACAATAATATTGTACACGAGAGAAGTGATTATTATTATTTTGTTGTTATTAATTTAATTTAATTTGATATACGCCTAGACAACTAAATTAATAAATGTATTAAATTTTATTTTCTCTAGTTAGTAGCCTACCAGTTGTAATCCTGAAGTACTATTGAATCATACTGAATTCTAATGGATAATTGGACAAGGATACTGACTAATTGTTACGAAAACCCAGTAACAGGCTGGATGCTAGAAGGGCAGTCCTTTCTAGTATTCACTGGAGATCTCTAAGCTTTTAGAATCGCGTTTTTACAACATAAAATTATCATTATCGAAACACTGCGCCATGCAGTAACGTCAAATATATACACTTCAAGCAGCTGATAAATGAATACTGCCATAATACATAATTCCAGTGCAACAAATTATAAATGTGCGAGTAAGACAAAATACAGAATCCCCTTACCCCTCCCCATCTACAAAATCCAATATACACACACAGTAAAATTACATGCCGCAAAAATGCAGAAGTATAACGACCCCCTCCTTACCCCAGTTCACCAAATTATGAAACATTGCACCATTGTTTATTTAACTTATGAAGTAACCAAACCAATTTAAACCTAAGAACATATTATATTAATGACAATAACAACTCTACAGTAGTGACAAAATGCCAACTGCTGTCCTAACATTTTAAATGTATCAAAATTTTCTCAAGGTGGCGCAGAATACAAGGTGTGTCAACACTATGTGCCTTGATTTAGTGTGGGGTGTAGTTACACCTCAGTCTGCACAGGTGATTCTACCTATGATTATTCGCGACATGTATGGCACTGCTGATCAAGATCTGTACAGAGTATTGCTCAATGGGGCTCACCGGATATTCGCCAAGCTACGATCGACGGCAGTGTATGAACGCCTGGTGGAGAAGTATCAAGATGGCTGTGTGGACATTAACTCGGCAATACGAGTTCGTCTCATTTATGTGTCGAGACACTACACCTGGGTGAAGCTATGTAATGTGCCTTTCAAAGCTGACGAGGCAGACCTAAGGAACGCTTTTGAACGTTATGGTACTGTACACCTTGCAACAGCAGGTACTTGGGCAGATGGGGCGTATGCCGGCTTGCTGGAAGGTACGTTCAACCTGAAGATGACGCTGAGGCATTCTATCCCATCGTTTGTCATTCTAGAGGACTTCCGGACACAAGTTATGGTGTATTATGCAAGGCAGCACAAGACTTGCAGCCCAGTGTGGGAGGCAGCAGCGATGACAGGATGAAGACAGCGGGACGGAGCGAGGGCCTGACCCGATGGCAGGGCCTGTCAGCGGGACATCTGTAAATGGCCATAGTTCTTCTTGGAGTGAGGAGGTGGAGAGAGAGTTCCCAACGGTGGGGTCGAGCCCATCAATGCCTGTAGGCTCTATGGTCTCCGCTTTGGTGGAAGAGGAGACCAAGTTGAGTGGCGAGGAACGAGCAGAGGATGTGGCTTCAGAGCAGTGGACAGACAGGTTTTTGGAGACGACGAGAGCTGGGGATGATGTACAGTCAGTGGAAGGACCAGAGGAGAGTGATGACGAGAGGAGAGGCAGTCAGCTGACTGTGGGTGCTGCTTCTATGGGAGTGGTGACCGTGGTCGAGGTGGCGGCGGAGGTACATTGTGAGGCATCTCCCTACCAGAATATGAATGCAAAAAGTGTTCAGCTAAAGAGGGCAGCAACGCTCTCTGATTCCAATGATGTCTTGACCCTGGTGCAGAGGCCGGGGAAGAAACCGTGGGCTGACGTGGTGAGCGGAGGCACCACAGGTGTGTCCGGTCATGTGTTCAACCGGGAGGGGAATCGAGCTTGCAGTGGAGAGCATGGTGGGAAAAGTAGGAAGGCTGGTAATGCGCCTATGAAAGGAGTTCCAGGGCAGCGTGTAAAACCCTTCACGAAGGTTTCAGGTGTATGACTGTAAATGTAAATGGGATGTGTGCGAATGTGAAGCGTTTGTGGCTCCAGGGGTTTTAGAGGCGTTATGCCATAGATATTGTGTTTTTGCAGGAGCATAATTTTAAGGTTGGTCAGGATTTGAATGTGGTGGATATCATGTGTTTTTGGCATATTCGGAACGTTTGAAGGGTGGGGTTGGGATCCTGATTCGTGAGACTAGCCCATTTGTTGTAATTAGATGTTAGGGAGGGGAGGAGGGTAGGGTACTCCGGTTAGATGGATGGTGGAGGGGTGAGCGACTGGCAGTGGTTTGTGTGTATGCGCCAGCGGAGCATGATGTACGGGTGAAGAATGAGTTTGTGCGTGATGTTTTGATTTATTATTTGAGATCTCTTCCCCCGGTAGCAAATCGTAGCGGTGATTGGAATTGTGTAGTACGTAGAAAGGATGTGGAGCCACGGGGGTCAGGATGTTTTTTGGTTAGCCTAAGGGATCTTTTGCTGGGTGTGGGGTTAAGGGATGTTATTGGAGGTGGGGACCTGATGGTTGAGCATACATTTCATAGACAGGGATACACGGCCAGGCTAGTTAGGTTATATGTGACGAGAAGTGTGCAGGTGATGTGCATGCGTATGGTAGATGCTGTGTACACTGATCATAGAGCTGTTTATATGGACTTGACTTGGGCCAGCTTGCGTAAGAGGTATCAAGGGTATTGGAAGTTAAATGTGAGACTTCTTGGGGTGGAGGAGGTGGGGTTAGATTTTAGGACAATGTGGGAGAATTTGTGGGGAGAGGGTAGGGATGTGGTTGATTTGCTGGGGTGGTGGGATGGGGTAGCTAAGGAGAGGATCTGGCAGTTTTATGTGTGATGGGGAAAGTACCAGGGTTGGATGATGTATGGGTTGCAGCAGCATTTCGAGGGTAAGTTGCAAAGTTGTTATGAGAGGAGCGTGCAGGCAGGGCAGTATCCCATGAAGGAAATCGAGTTGTTAAAAGGGAGGATTCGAGATTTGCAGAATGACAGATTTGATGTGGTGAGAGTGCAGGGTGGATTTGAAGAGGCAGTGTGGGGTGATCGCCCATCGGTCTGTGTGTTATGGGGACAGAGGCAGCGCCGTTTGGCTATGGAAATTGATAGGCTGGTGGTACATGAGGACTTAGGTGGATATAGGGCGGGACAGGAGTTAAGAACAATGGAGGCGATGAGTGATTACGTGGATAGGTGGTTTGGACGAAATTTACTGAGCGCAGGGGTGGATGTGAGGGCTTTCGGGGGTTGGGGGAGAATGTATCTTGTGTGTTAAGTGGCAGTGATCGCATGGCATTGGGGGGAATATTGAAGAAGAGGAGGTGTGGAGGGCTTTAGAAGGGATGGCACGAGGTAAGGCACCAGGTTTGGATGGCTTGCCTTGCGAGTTTTATGTGAGCCATTGGAGTGTGTTGAAGTCCTTCTTAGTAGAACTAATGAATGCGATGGAAAGGGAGGAGAGGATTTTTTGCAAAAAAATTTAGGAAATAGGCTGAAGTGTGTGGTGGATAGAGTGGTTGCGAGAGGACAATATGGTGTGTCTGGGAGGATGATGTATGACAGGCATAGTATTATAAAGAATTTTGGGGAAGGGTTGGGAGGGGAGCAGGGGGGGTTTAGCATTAGATTGGCAGGCAGCATATGATAGTGTAGAACATGAGGTGTTGTGGTACATATTAAGGAGGCAGGGTTTTGGGGAGGAGGTGGTGCATTGGCCAGAGACATTGTATACAGGTGTGGGAGTGTGTGCACAGGTAAATGGAAGTAGGGGGAGTGGGTATCCATGGGTCGGGGTATTAGGCAGGGTTGTCCCCTGTCTCAATTGTTGTTTGCTTGTTTAATGTGGAGAAATCAAAATTACTGGTCTTAGGGTATTGGGTTGGAAGAGAGAGATGGGGATGGAATGTATGTTGGAATATGGTGGACAGGATAAAAGTGTGTGGGATAGTGTATATGGGTAGTGCAAGAGAGGCGAGGATAGTTAATTCTGGATTTGTTGTGGATCGAGTGGTGGGGCACTTGGATGGGTTGAGACCAACTCATTTGACAGTACATCAGCGTGCGATTGTTGAGAATTTGTTGTTATACAGTAAAGTCTGGCATGTGGCCCGGTGGCCTGGTGGCTAAAGCTTCCGCTTCACACACGGAGGGCCCGGGTTCGATTCCCGGCGGGAGGAAACATTCCGACACGTTTCCTTACACCTGTTGTCCTGTTCACCTAGCACCAAATAGGTACCTGGGTGTTAGTCGACTGGTGTGGGTCGCATCCTGGGGGACAAGATTAAGGACCCCAATGGAAATAAGTTAGACAGTCCTCGATGACGCACTGACTTTCTTGGGTTATCCTGGGTGGCTAACCCTCCGGGGTTAAAAATCCGAACGAAATCTTATCTTATCTTATCTTATCTTACACCCGTTAGCAGATCCGGATGTTATGAGGCTGTTAAGGAGGTTTTTCCATTTTCTTTGGGGCTCCGGGTGTGAGTGGTTGAGTAGGAATGTGGTTACCCTACCGGTCAACAGAGGAGGATTGGGGTTGATTAATTTACGGTTAAGAGTCAAGTGTATTTATTTAAAGTGAGGGTTATGCAGTGTGCAATGACAAGTGGGGAGGGGCATGAATGACTTACCTGGAGTTTACCTGGAGAGAGTTCCGGGGGTCAACGCCCCCGCGGCCCGGTCTGAGACCAGGCCTCCTGGTGGATCAGAGCCTGATCAACCAGGCTGTTGCTGCTGGCTGCACGCAAACCAACATACGAGCCACAGCCCGGCTGATCCGGAACTGACTTTAGGTGCTTGTCCAGTGCCAGCTTGAAGACTGCCAGGGGTCTGTTGGTAATCCTCCTTATGTGTGCTGGGAGGCAGTTGAACAGTCTCGGGCCCCTGACACTTATTGTATGGTCTCTTAACGTGCTAGTGACACCCCTGCTTTTCATTGGGGGGATGGTGCATCGTCTGCCAAGTCTTTTGCTTTCGTAATGAGTGATTTTCGTGTGCAAGTTCGGTACTAGTCCCTCTAGGATTTTCCAGGTGTATATAATCATGTATCTCTCCCTCCTGCGTTCCAGGGAATACAGGTTTAGGAACCTCAAGCGCTCCCAATAATTGAGGTGTTTTATCTCCGTTATGCGCGCCGTGAAAGTTCTCTGTACATTTTCTAGGTCGGCAATTTCACCTGCCTTGAAAGGTGCTGTTAGTGTGCACCAATATTCCAGCCTAGATAGAACAAGTGACCTGAAGAGTGTCATCATGGGCTTGGCCTCCCTAGTTTTGAAGGTTCTCATTATCCATCCTGTCATTTTTCTAGCAGATGCGATTGATACAATGTTATGATCCTTGAAGGTGAGATCCTCCGACATAATCACTCCCAGGTCTTTGACGTTGGTGTTTCGCTCTATTTTGTGGCCAGAATTTGTTTTGTACTCTGATGAAGATTTAATTTCCTCATGTTTACCATATCTGAGTAATTGAAATTTCTCATCGTTGAACTTCATATTGTTTTCTGCAGCCCACTGAAAGATTTGGTTGATGTCTGCCTGGAGCTTTGCAGTGTCATGCAGATTCGGGTGTCATCTGCAAAGGAAGACACGGTGCTGTGGCTGACATCCTTGTCTATGTCGGATATAAGGATGAGGAACAAGATGGGAGCGAGTACTGTGCCTTGTGGAACAGAGCTTTTCACCGTAGCTGCCTCGGACTTTACTCTGTTGACGACTACTCTCTGTGTTCTGTTAGTGAGGAAATTATAGATCCATCGACCGACTTTTCCTGTTATTCCTTTAGCACGCATTTTGTGTGCTATTACGCCATGGTCACACTTGTCGAAGGCTTTTGCAAAGTCTGTATATATTACATCTGCATTCTTTTTGTCTTCTAGTGCATTTAGGACCTTGTCGTAGTGGTCCAATAGTTGAGACAGACAGGAGCGACCTGTTCTAAACCCATGTTGCCCTGGGTTGTGTAACTGATGGGTTTCTAGATGGGTGGTGATCTTGCTTCTTAGGACCCTTTCAAAGATTTTTATGATATGGGATGTTAGTGCTATTGGTCTGTAGTTCTTTGCTGTTGCTTTACTGCCCCCTTTGTGGAGTGGGGCTATGTCTGTTGTTTTTAGTAACTGTGGGACGACCCCCGTGTCCATGCTCCCTCTCCATAGGATGGAAAAGGCTCGTGATAGGGGCTTCTTGCAGTTCTTGATGAACACAGAGTTCCATGAGTCTGGCCCTGGGGCAGAGTGCATGGGCATGTCATTTATCGCCTGTTCGAAGTCATTTGGCGTCAGGATAACATCGGATAGGCTTGTGTTAATCAAATTTTGTGGCTCTCTCATAAAAAATTCATTTTGATCTTCGACTCTCAGTCTGGTTAGCGGCTTGCTAAAAACTGAGTCATATTGGGACTTGAGTAGCTCACTCATTTCCTTGCTGTCATCTGTGTAGGACCCATCTTGCTTAAGTAGGGGCCCAATACTGGACGTTGTTCTCGATTTTGATTTGGCATAGGAGAAGAAATACTTTGGGTTTCTTTCGATTTCATTTATGGCTTTTAGTTCTTCCCGCGATTCCTGACTCCTAAAGGATTCTTTTAGCTTAAGTTCGATGCTTGCTATTTCTCTGACCAGTGTCTCCCTACGCATTTCAGATATATTGACCTCTTTTAGCCGCTCTGTTATTCTTTTCCGTCGCCTGTAAAGGGAGCGCCTGTCTCTTTCTGTTTTACATCTACTCCTCCTTTTTCTTAGAGGAATAAGCCTTGTGCATACATCGAGTGCCACCGAGTTAATCTGTTCTAGGCATAAGTTGGGGTCTGTGTTGCTTAGTATATCTTCCCAGCTTATATCGGTTAGGACTTGGTTTACTTGCTCCCACTTTATGTTTTTGTTATTGAAGTTGAATTTGGTGAATGCTCCCTCGTGACTAATCTCATTATGTCGGTCTGGGGCTCCGCGCATACATGACTGAACCTCAATTATGTAGTGATCTGAGTATATTGTTTTTGATATGGTGATATTTCTTATCAGATCATCATTGTTAGTGAAGATGAGGTCTAGTGTATTCTCCAGTCTAGTAGGCTCTATTATTTGCTGGTTTAAATTGAATTTTGTGCAGAGATTTAAAAGCTCGCGTGAGTGTGAGTTTTCATCAGAGCTGCCTCCTGGTGTTATTACTGCAACAATATTATTTGCTATATTCCTCCATTTTAGGTGCCTTAAGTTGAAATCCCCCAGGAGCAAGATGTTGGGTGCAGGAGCTGGAAGGTTTTCCAGACAGTGGTCAATTTTTAACAGCTGTTCCTGCAATTGCTGGGATGTTGCATCCGGAGGCTTTTAGACTATCACAATGACTAGGTTTTGGTTCTCGACCTTTACTGCTAAAACTTCCACTACATCATTTGAGGCATTTAGCAGTTCTGTGCAAACAAGTGACTCTGCAATGTACAGGCCAACCCCCCCCTTTTGCCTGTTCACTCTGTCACATCTGTATAGGTTGTAACCTGGGATCCATATTTCGTTGTCCAAGTGATCCTTTATGTGGGTCTCAGTGAAAGCCGCGAACATTGCCTTTGCCTCTGCAAGCAGTCCATGGATGAAAGGTATTTTGTTGTTTGTTGCTGGCTTTAGACCCTGTATATTTGCAAAGAAGAATGTTATCGGACTGGTGGTATTGTTGGTACTGGGGGGGGGATTTACATGAAGAGATGCGAATGTGGTGGGGAGGGTCAGAGATGAGGGTGTGTGAAGACGTGTTGCGGGCGTTGTTGCATCTACGGGGCCCTAATAAAGTTTGGGTTGGTGTTTTAGAGCGTGCTGTAGGGGCGAAGGTAGTCACGAAGGTTGAGGGTATCTACCCTATATATGCATGGGAGGATATATGGGGGAGGTTACAGTTTATGCATATGCGACCAAATGTGCGAGAGGTGTTTTTCCATTTTCTCCATGGTATACTGCCGTCGGGTGCTGCACATAAGGAAAGAGGGTTGATGGTGGAGGGCGCGTGTCGGGTGTGCAGGGATGAGGAGACGGCATTTCACATAGTGTATTTTTGTGATAATTTAGGTAGTATCAGGGAATAGATGGGTAAGGTTCTGAGGACAGTGGGAGGGGGCAGGATATCAGTATTGAGAGCATTAAGTTTGGACGTGGGAGGCGTAGAGGCGCCTCTGCAACGTGCAATCTCGTATATAACTGAGGATTTTGTTTTTGTATCTTGGGTGATGAGAGAAAATGGGGACTGGGAGGTGCGTAAAAGGGTGTTGGCGACGACCATTTATAGAATGTTGTGTTGTAATCGGGGAATATATGGAAGTCGCTGGGACCAGGCTTTTTCAGCAGGGTATCGTAGTATGAGTGTGAGAGCATTGTTAGCATTGTGAAAGGGGGGGTTGAAGTTCAGGGGATGGAACGGGTTCATCTCCGGGGTTGGGTATGCACAAGGGCTGTGTTGCTGTGTGTATCAGTGTAATGTGTGGTTGTGGTGAATGGGGTTGTGTGAGTGGATGTGGTGGTGCAGTTATATAATGTGTTATATCTGCCTTATGTCAGGGTATACTGCCTTCATTCTTTTGTTGTAGTACTTGATTTACCTTCAGGCTTTGCCCTGGCAAATCGGGTTTTATGTGTTTGTACCGAGCATTTTATTGCTATATTATATAACGTGTATAGCCTGTAGATGAGTGCAGAATGCTTATGACTTTTCTAGTTTTTGGCTGACTCGTAAGACTTGTGGTAAGGCGAGTATGTGTGACTGTAGGGAACTTATGTACTGGGGGGTTAGTTGAGTAAGAGTTTGTACTTTGTTTCATCATGAGATTGTGATGTAGGTCCTCTCATTTATTGATTATTTGTGTAGGTTGTGAGTAATCGATATATTTATCGTAATATTCTTCTTATTCTATTGTGCATTGACAATATGTCACAGTAATATTATGTACATAGTGTATACCTGAAAAGATTATAGCTTTAATTGTGTGGTTTTTTTTTTTACATTATATTATTGACCCTGTTACAGGGGTCACCTGCATGTTAAATCATTGTTGTTGTTCTTGTGTAAATAGGATTAAGATTACCCATCTTTCTTAATGTTATGTTCTGCCATAAGCGATATTTTCTAGTGTATTTGTGTAACCTCTTTGTGTCTGTTAATATTGTGTTTGTTATTTTGCTATTGTACGTCCTGATGAATTGTGATTCATAATGTATTTATATTAATGTATATCACCCTTGTTTAAGGGGTTTTATGTTAAGCTATGTATTGTGTTTTAAATAAAATATTAAAAAAAATGTATCAGAACACATTTTACAGTGTATACATTGTGCTAAACATAGCTCACTGGTGCCTAGACACCAACAGTTCTAACACATTGTCCTCATCGCTCTCGGGCCGTGTGGACCTACTGCACAGATGCTCCTGAGTTACCTGGCTGCAGTGGTGTGAGCTGGTGCTGTCGCGCCTCTGCTGACAATGTAGGAGTACTGCTGTTGTCAAAATGGCGGTTAATCTAAGATGCCGGATTAATACTGTCGGCATAGAACTACTTCGAGGAACGATTACGCCTAGTTCTGCACAAGTCTTATTACCCAAGATCATCCGGGAGACATACGACATACAAGATGGTGACTTATGGAGTTGCATTAAATGGAGCCCAAAGAATTTTCGTAAAACTGCTAACGGCGACGGTCTATGAATTGTTGGTCACCCGGTTTCAGGACGTGAGTCTTACCGTCACACCAGCTGTCTGTGTGAGAATGATTGATGTTTCATGGCATTATACGTGGATCAAGATATGCAACGTTCCCTTTGAGGCGGACGAGGCGGATATCAGGAAAGTTTTTGAGAAGTATGGAATGGTTCATTATGCTCAGCATGGTACGTGGGTGGCAGGCACCTATGCTGGTCTGCAAGAGGGTACTTTCAACCTCAAAATGACTTTGAGACACCCAGTACCGTCCTATGTTTATCTACAAGAATTCAGGATGCAGGTCATGGTTATGTATCCAGGGCAACGACGTACGTGCCGCCTATGTGGTGAGTATGATCACATAGCAGCAACTTGTGACAAGCAGAGGCGTGTGCCTGGACGTGTGGTGGACGTCGCAGCCCCTGCTTCAAAGGTGGCAGGTGTGGAACAACCATCGGACGGAGGGCGTGGTGTTTTTTGGAGTGAGATAGTGGATCAGGCACACAGGGCTGGAGGTGGGTTGGAGTCCCTCACCCAGTTGCCTGAACTGGTGTCTCCTCCTGTGGATAAGGAGGAGCAGCAACTACAGGAGCAGGTTATTGAGATTGAGGAGGAATTGGTGGAGGTTTAGAAAACTTTTTCACCGTCTGATGGGGACATTACATCTGAGCTAGGTGTCATTGGGGAGTCGTCGCTTCCTGTAAGTAGGGGACATGATATTTTGGGAAGTGATGGTGTGTTGGAGTCGCCCCTAAAATCACTAAACCATTGTGAGGTGGAGGTGGAGGTTCATCGTGAGGTAACATCTGATCAAGATATGTGTAACCTGACTGTCACGAGAAAGAGGGCATCTACATCAGATTCTGATGATGTCCTGACACCATTGCAAAGACCTGGGAAACAGACTGAGGTGGAGTGTGAAGGTAGTGGTGTAGGTGGTGGTAGCCATGATAGGAGGCACCGGAAGAAGGGGGGGGGGAAATAGAGCACTTTGAAGGTGTCAAACATGAATTCAGGCTCTGGAGTAGTAAAGAGTGAGGAGAGGAGGCAGGGGTGGAAATTTTAAAAGGCCTTAGGTGTATGACTGCAAATTTTAATGGTTTATGTGGCAGTATGAAGAGAGATTGGTTTCGTACTTTTCTGAATAAATCTAGAGTGGATGTTGTGTTCCTGCAGGAGCATAATTTTAAAGAGGGTTGGGTGTTGGAAGTGGCAGGGTTTCGAGTAGTAACCCTGCCACATCCCCGTCTAAAAGGCGGTGTGGGTATTTTAATAAGGGAGAAGCGAGGGGGGGGCAGGAGGGAGGGTGTTGCATGTGGACGGGTGGTGGATGGGTAAGCGTGTGTCTTTTGTGAGTGTGTATGTGCTGGCGGAAAATAACATACAGGTAAAGAATGATTTTGAGTGTGAGGATCTTGTGTTTTTCTTACATGCACTGCCAGAGGTGGCAATAGTTGGAGGGGACTGGAATTGTGTAATCAGGGTGGCTGACGTGGACCCAAAAGGGGCTGGATTTATGTCTGTGGCTCTTAGGGAATTGTTAAGGGATGTCAGGTTACATGATGCATTTGGGAGGGCAGTGTGGGAGACTGAACATACGTTCGTTAGGAGTGGATATCCTGCGAGGCTAGATAGAGTGTACCTTACTCAGGGAGTGGATGTGAAATCTTTCAGTACTGTTGAGGCTACTATGTCAGATCATAGGGCAGTGGTGGTGGAGGTAGGGTGGGGGGCGCTTGCAGAAATATACAGAAGTTATTGGAAACTAAATATAAGTGTGTTAGGTGAAGAGGAGAGGTTGGAGAGGTTTTCATTCCTATGGAGAGAGCTTTGTGTGGAAGAACAGGGGTGGACGACATCGTGACATGGTGGGATCGTGTTGCGAAGGAAAAGATTAGAAAGTTTTATGTGAGGGAAGAAAACGTATTAATAATTTAAAATATGGACTGGCTAACTATTTAGAGGAAAGGTTAAGAGGTTGCTATGGACGACGGGTGGTTGGGAATAATTTTCGTATGGATGAAATAGTTGAAATAAAAGGGAGATTGAGGGTGTTACAAAATGAAAGGTTTCAAGCTGTAAGGGTGCAGGCAGGGGTGGAAGAAGTGCTTTGGGGCGACAAGCCGTCTGCGTGTGTTTTGCAGCATCAAAAGCAAAGGCAGGCGGTGATGGCCATCCCAAGTTTAGAGGTAACGGAGACGGTCGGGACTTATAGAGCAGGGCAGGAGATAAGAAACATGAAAAGGATGTGTGCATATGCAGAGGCTTGGTATGAGAAGTATTGGACAAGTGGGGGGGGGGGTGCCAGGGCATTAGATGAGGTGTGTACGTATGTGACTTGTAATTTAGGCAATAGTGACAGAAAGGCTTTAGATGGGATTATTACTGCAGAGGAAATAGAGAATGCATTAAGGGGAATGAGGAAGGGTAAACCTCTGGGTATTGACGGTCTCCCGTCAAAAAAAACCATTTTCCATAACATTACCTTAGACGCTAGGATCCCCATCATAAATCTATACACCACCTCCCATGCCTTGGCTGGTATATGAAGCCGCTGGAATTCCTCCTAAATTACCTTCCAATGAACCCTCATTATTGCCCCGGCATACAATGTTTCTACCCAACCCACCACTTTTGCACCAAAACCCAAGCCAAACAAACACTCGTGCATAAAACCCCTGTTCACACAATCATACGCATTTTCCCAGTCCAAACCAAGAACACCTCCTCCCCCACCCCCCTCCAGGAAATCTTTGACACGTCCATGCCCCTCTCTCATACTTCTCCCAGGGATTCCATACTGTCCCACATGTAATACCAACCCCAGGGCCCTCTTCAAACGATTGCCCAATATCCTCGCAAAAGCCTTATAATCTACACACATTAAAGAAATTGCCTTGTAAGAACTCAGGCCAAACCCGCCACCCTTCTTAGGAACCAACACTACAACACCCGTCCGTTGGGACTGACCCATCCTCCCACCTGCCAACATATTATTTAGAACCCCAACAAATAAATGCCTAATGCAACCCCAATGCATCCTATAAAATTCTATTGGTAAACCATCAATTCCCGGCGTCTTGCCAGTCTGCATCCCAGAAACCACCTCCGCTACTTCCTCCTCATGTATATCCTCCTCCAACCTCTCACGAAGTTTCGTCCCCAGTACATTATGACCCTCCCCCACCAAATCATGTGCACCTATACACAACCGTCCCCTCCATTTTTCCCGAAACCAAGCATCAACATAAGAGCTCATGCTCTCTGTTGTGGCAAAAACTGTACCATCCTGGTATCCCCCCACCCCGGAGCTTGCCACTAATTACAACACGGTAATCACAGCATGATGCTCTCAGAACTTCCGTAACACAAAACCAGATGGCTTGTCGCCCCATAGCACGTCCTCCAATTCTGAACGATAATGTATTCCATTAAACCGTTCATTGCAGATGTCCGCAAGTCTATCCCTTATAGATTCTGCCTCACCCCACCCCCTACATCCCCTGTAGTAGCAACCCTTCAGCTGTGATTCCAAATAATTTTGTAAGCTGTAACGCCACCTCGCTTCCTCCCTCCCCCTGCCTCGGAAAAAGGTCGCAATACAAGGCTTTGCTTTTGACTCCCACCAGTCAATGAGCTGCAGTACCCTATCCCTACCCTCAGTGACCCTACCCCACCATTCTTCGAACCCTGCACCCCCTTCCTCACCCCTAAGCAATCCTACATTCAACTTCCAATAACCTACATGAGCCCTGACCACTCCCTCCCACTGCAAGTCAGCTATTACCCCTCTGTGATCTGAGAAACCTACGTCAACCGTTTGCAAATCCCTGACCTCTATACCCCGCATTACGTAAATCCTGTCTAGTCACGCTGCATATTCTCGCCAGACAAAAGTATGCTCAGGCGCTAAACGACCCCCCTGCTATGTCCACAACCCCAACATCATGCAATGAGTCTCGCAGAACCTTCGGTACACAACCCGCCCACCTTGGTTCCACGTCCCTTTCACGAATCACACAGTTCCAATCCCCACCAATGATTGTTACCGCTGGCAAAGCCCATAAAAAATACAAGTCCTCCCTCACAAAATCTGCTTTAACCCTTACGTTACCCAATGCTGGCATGTACACGCCTATATGACAAACTCGCCTCTCACCCCAGACCCCATCTACTCTCACGACCCTCCCCCCCTCCCAACCCGTGACGCGCAAGGGGCTGGTGTCCCTGATGACTATTGCAACTCCCCCTTTTAACTGCATGGCAGAACTAACATACATCTTGTAAACGTCCAACCTCAAATCACATCCATACCGAAAATTATGTTCCTGTATGAAACACACATCAACCTGGTACCTGCGCAAAAACCAAACCAGCCACACTCGCTTGATCTCCGACCGGAGACCATTCACGTTAAGAGTAACACTCGTGAAAGCTATATAAGTGGTGGCTTTCCTCTATGCCGCTGTAGTTTACTCATGGCGACTTTCCCCGTTAGGTGCCCAGGCACCTCACAGGTCTTTACCTGATGATCACTCTCCCGTGCCCATCTACTGCGTAGCTCTTGGGTCACTGGGCCAGCCTGTAATTCCATTAACTCCTCAGCCACCCATGCCTTTTTTCCTGGGCGCTGTCTTGGTATGAGAACCTCCTCTACCTCTGCCGTTCCAGCCGGTCTCTTTCTGGAGCCCCCACTGACACTCATATCCACGTTCTGGCCTTGCTCCTGATGAATTTCCACTTGCACCACCTGCTGCAAGGTACCTGCACTGGGGTTCCCTTCCCCAGGCGATGGGACAGTCGTGAGTTCCTCACCTGCACTGAAGACACCAGTCACAGCCGTTCCCAAAAACTCCTGGAGTACCTCGTCCATGAAGCGCTCCTGGGGTGCGCTATCCTGACATCCCTGCTCACCTGGCAATGCGTCCATATCCTCTGAATGCTCAGGGAGCGTTACACACCTGTCAGCTGACTGTTCCTCACGGTCTACCTCCTCGCTCCAGCGACCACTCTGCAAGTCAGCTCCGCCGTCCCACTCAGGCCCCAGATCACACAATCGTTGCTCCACTGCCGATGCTTCCGGCCCTCTGGACGATTGTTGCCTGGGACACTGTGCCGCCATATGATCATAAGAGCAACACAGGTGACACGTCCACCACTGACCAGCATAATGCACAAAAACTTGCGTTCTGTGTCCCACCAACGTTATGTATGATGGGATCGGCCGTGCCAACGACATCTTGAGAGCATAGGACCCCTCAGGGATCCCCTCATACGGCCCCTCCTTCCAGACTCCCATCGTCGCCGAATGCACCCGTACATAGCCACTAAAAGCCTCCTTCAGCCCATACACAGTTGCCTTGAAAGGCACATTACGCACCTTCAACCATGTGTAATATTTGGATACATCATGCATAATGACGTCCACTGCCAAGTTGACAGTTATCCTCTTCTCCTGGAATTCATCAACGAGCCTGTCATACAAACTGGCATGATTCAGTTTTACGAAGATTCTTGACATGCCATTCAGCACCACACCATATAATTCCTCTGTTGGTACACCGTAGACGTCTCTGATGATGTTTGGCAATAGGACGTTCATAGTTGCAGTGCTAAGCGTGCCTCTGACCAGTTTTATGCAGACAGTGTTCACTTGGCGTACCCCTCCTTCTGCCATGTGGTCGATGCACTGCCAAAGAAAACCACCAGAGGGCAGGTGTAGCAGTCAAAACGAGCGTCCTCTCACACCAGTGGTTGAGAGGCGAATGTTCCTTTCTATTGAACTTTTCCCTCACAGTGGCCCATGGTTGACTGTATGCTGGAGAGAAATTGTAATGAGGTGACAGTCAGCACAAGCAATAGCAAAGTCATCAGCATAGAGTGATGACCAAATATTGAATGGAAGAAGAGAGGCCAAATCATTTATCGCAAAGAGAAACAGTGTTGTACTCAGAACACATCCCTGGGGGACACCTTCATCTTGGACAACATCCGGGGAGAGTACATTATTAACTCGAACACGGAAATGTCTGCCAGTTAAGAAGTTCTTAAGGAAGGATAGTAGATTGCCTCGGAGGCCTAAGGAGTGGGCTTGGGCCAAAATATTATACCTCCAAGTTGTGTCATATGCCTTCTCAAGGTCAAAAAATATGACAATAACTGAGTGGTTATTTGCAAAGGCATTACAAACGTACATATCCAAGTGTAGTATGGTAGAACGACCCTTACAAAAGCCATATTGACTAGTGGAGAGACTGTTGTGTGTCTCTAAATACTGCATTAAACATTGATTTACCAGACGTTCCATCACTTTGCAAACTGTACTAGTAAGAGCAATGGAGCAACAGTGGGAGGCATCATGTCCCGTAGTACAGTGGACCATCGGCTTATGATATTAATCCATTCCAGTGAGCTCGTCGTTAGATGAAATTATCGTTAGCTGAATTAATTTTCCTCATAAGAAATAATGGAAATCAAATTAATCCATTACTGACATCCCAAATTATGAAAAAAAATTATCACATGAAATATACATATTCGTACACACAAAAAGGAGACATACAGCAAGCCACCTGGCTCTTGTAGCCTGGTGGTTAATGCTCTCGCTTCGCACGGCGAGGGCCTGGGTTCGATTCCCAGCCAGAGTAGAAACATTGGACGTGTTTCTTTCCACCTGTTGTCTATGTTTCTCATCAGTAAAATGGGTACCTGGGTGTTAGTCGACTGGTTCGGGTCGCATCCTGGGACACTGACCTAATTTGCCCGAAATGCAGAGCATAACAAGGGACTTTCTATATAGTAGTATGTCATTGTTGTCAGCTAGGACTGTATACCTTGTACATGTACTTGTAATAAATGAAGATATTATTATTATTATTATTATTTATTATTATTATTGTGTAATTAAGAATAAATGACACTTACCTTTATTGAAGATCTGGTGATGAGTGATGGGATGGGAGGAAAGATGATGATGGACGTTATTATTGTTTGGAAGAGGAACCCCCTTCCATGAGAACTTGAGGTAGCAAGTTCTTTTCTGGGGTGACTTCCCTTCTTTGTTTTTTAATGCCACTAGGACAAGCTTCAGAGTCAGTGGACCTCTGTCTCGCAACAAATCTGTCCATAGAGCTCATTACCTCGTGCTCCTTTAAGATTTGCCTAAAATGGGCCACAACATTGTCATTCTAATAGTCACCAGTATGGGCTGCAATAGATGTGTTAGGGTGATTTTCACCCATAAAGGTTTGGACTTCAATCCACTTTGCACACAATACACAAAGGAGGTGACCAAGCAGACTTGAATAATTATAGACCAATATCTAACTTACCACTCCTCTCAAAAATCTTTGAAAAATTAATTCATAAACAGATATATTCCTACCTAGTCTCACATAACATACTAAACCCCTGTCAGTTTGGATTCAGGAATAATAAAAGCACAAATGATGCAATCATACACAAGATAGAATTAATATATACCGCTCTCGAAAAGAAAGAAGTCCAGTTGGGAATTTTCATTGATTTATGTAAGGCTTTTGATACAGTCGACCATGAACTGCTGTTCACTAAATTAACACACTATGGTATAAGAGGCCACTCCCTCAACTACCTGAAGTCATACATTAGCAATAGAAGCCAATACGTGTACACAAATGGTGCAAACTCTTCCACACAACCAATCACAGTAGGAGTCCCACAGGGAAGTGTCTTTCGACCACTCCTCTTTCTCATCTACATCAATGACCTACCGAATGCATCACAGCTTCTCAAACCCATATTATTTGCAGATGACCCTACATACGTTGTCTCTCACTCAAACCCAGTCATACTTGCCGACACAGTCAATGCCGAATTACATAAAATATCTACATGGATGATGACAAATAAACTTACATTGAATACTGACAAAGCCTACTTCATTCAGTTTGGAAACAAAGCTGCAAATGTTCCACTTAACATAACTCTAATTGATCACCTGTCACAAGACTCATGGAGGGAAAATTCCTAGGAATCCACCTTGACAATCACCTCAAGTTCCAGACACATATACAACAAATAACCAAGAAAATCTCTAAGACTGTAGGTATACTATTAAAGTTACGATACATGTTCCACAATCAGCTCTCCTTGCACACATGGAATTTGTGCATGGGGATCGACAACATTAAATCACCTAAAACCACTAATAACCCAGCAAAAGGCTGCAGTCAGAATGGTAACAAATTCCCACTCCCGTCAGCATACTCCACCAATATTCAAAAGTCTAAATCTGCTCACCATACAGAGCATACATACTTATTCATGTGCTTATTACATACATAGAACAATATATGCAAACATAAACCCTCCACTCAAACTTTTCATCAACAATCTAAACAGGACACACGACCATAACACAGACACTTTTTGATGTACCCCGTGTCCATACCACACTGTGTAAAAACTCTATGCACATTAAGGGCCCCAAAATTTGGAATTTATTACCAGAAAATACAAAAGTAACCAGGTCTGAAAATGAATTTAAGACTCCTGAAAAGCCACTTGATCACCCTAGACTAAACACACAATACTCAATATTCAACACTGCCAATAAATCCACGAATTACCTAAATCTTAAAACTTCATAGTCAACATAGCTCATATATTGACAAATTACTACATAGAAGTATACATACCTACCAAAACCAGTTTGCTCTTCATCAAATTGTAGCAGTCTCATACTGAAAACTACTGTAAACTACTGAATCATGTTTCATAAGAAACTTTTTTGAATACTTTAAAACTTCCATTGTTTATATAAATTAGATTCACTTATTTTTAATGGAACTATGATAAACTCTATAGTGATAAGTAGTCAGTAAACCATTAAGTTAAGACAGCCCATAATGCAAAGGCATAATAGAGGTTCTATTTGCACTGCAATTCATCATTGTAAAAATACAATCTCGATGTATTATTTGCGAAGAAATAAATGAATCTGAATCTGAATCTGAATCTGAATTTCCGTAATCTTTGAAGAAGGCAACTTCTTCAATTTCTCTCTCCCCTCCTCTGAAGCAATTTCCTCAGTTGTTGCCTCTTGCTGTTGCAAATGCTCTTGCAGGTCATTAGTGGTTAACATGACTCACGAAATCGTAATGACACGATTGCAAACAAACCATACCACGGGCGGGATTGAACCCGCGGTCAGAGAATCTTATTGTGGCTAGCTGGTCCAGTGGCTAACGCGATGGTCTGGAGTTTTGAGACTCTCTGACCGCGGGTTCAATCCCGCCCGTGGTATGGTTTCATTAGTGGTTAGTTCTTCATCATCATCCTCCTCCATCAACTCTTCCACATCCTCCACACTAACCTCCAACCCAAAGGACTTCCTCAATGTCACAATAGATTCCACAACTGGCATAGGCTTCTCAGGGTTAGCCCAAAACCCTTCAAAATCCCTCTCTTCTACACATTCTGGCCACAATTTCTTCCAAGCAGAGTTCAAGGTCCTCTTAGTCACTCCCTCCCAAGCCTTACCTATAAGGTTTACACAACTGAGGATACTAAAGTGATCTCTCCAAAACTCTCTCAGGGTCAATCGAGTGTCTGAGGTCACTTCAAAGCACTTTTGAAACGTAGCTTTTGTGTAGAGATTTTTGAACTTTGAAATAACCTGCTGGTCCATGGGCTGCAGGAGAGGTGGCAAAATTCTCACTTTTATGAAGCTCATGTCCCCAGAAATTCGTTCTGCCAAGCCTGAAGGATGACCAGGAGCATTGTCTAATACCAGAAGGCACTTAAGGTCCAATTTATTTTCCAGGAGGTAATTTTTCACAGTGGGGCCAAACACGTGGTGAAACCAGTCACAGAAAAAGTCCATAGTGACCCATGCCTTACTGTTTGCCCTCCACATTACACACAAATTAGCCTTGAGGACATTGTTTTTCCTGAACACTCTGGGAGTTTCAGAGTAATACACGAGTAAAGGCTTCACTCTGCAATCCATACTAACGTTTCTACACAACAGTAAGGTTAGTCTGTCTTTCATAGGCTTGTGTCCTGGCAGTGCTTTTTCCTCCTATGTAATGTAGGTTCTGTTTGGCATTTTCTTCCAAAACAGGCCTGTTTCGTCACAATTAAACACTTGTTCAGGTTTCAATCCTTCAGCCTCTATGTACTCTTTGAATTATTGCACATATATTTCAGCCGCTTTTTGGTCCGAACTGACAGCCTCACTATGCCTTATCACACTATGTATGCCACTATGATTCTTAAATCTATCAAACCAACCTTTGCTGGCCTTAAATTCACTCACATCACTTGAGAGATGCTATCTCCTGACATCTGTTTTTCGTTTATCCACACCAATAACAATCTCTCAACATCTTCGAGTACAGTGGACCCTCAACTAATGGTGGCATTAAGTAATGGCAAATTCGTCTAGCGGCGCTTCGTAAAAAAAATGTCTCTTCCAATGGCAAAAAAGTCTACTAACGATGTTTGTCCGGAACTGTCCATGCGCCGGGAGCACGGCCTGAGCAGGCCCAGCCACTCCAAGAATCAGTGTGCCATTGTTTACAAGCTGTTGCTGTTGATTCCATGTGCAACTGCCATATTTTGTATTATTTGTTTTTAGTGCTTATAACTGCTAAATAAGCCATCATGGGCCCCAAGAAAGCTTCTAGTGCTAAAAAGGGTGAGAAGCACTCTCGAAATACTATCGCATCACGGTCAGCTGCTGCTGCAATACCATCAGCAGCTGCTGCACTACCATCAACTGTTGTTACAACACCATCAGCTGCTGCTGCTGCTGTACTACCGTAAGCTGTTGCTGCACCATCGTCAGCTGCTGCTGTACCAGTCATCTGCTGCTGTACTACCGTCAGCTGTTGCTGCAACACCATCAGCCGCTGCTGCTGCTGTACTACCATAAGCTGTTGCTGCTGTACTACTGTAAGCTGTTGCTGCACCACTGCCAGCTGCTGCTGTACCACAGTCAGCTGCTGCTGCACTACCATCAGCTGTTGCTGCAACACAATCAGCTGCTGCTACTCCACGGTCAGCTGTACTACTCGAAGATGTGGAGAGACTGTTGTTGGTGTGGCTTATCGAGAACACCAAGAAACAATTAACCCCACAGAGTTAGCCACCCAGGATAACCCAAGAAAGTCAGTGTGTCATCGAGGACTGGGGTCTTTAATCTTGTCCCTCAGGATGCGATTAACACCAGTCGAGAAACACACAGGTGAACAGGAAAAAATGCCTAGAACTAGTGCTCATATTGGTGAATTTAAGGCCAGCAAAGGTTGGTTTGAGAGATTTAAGTATCGTAGTGGCATACACAGCGTGAAAAGGCACGGCGAGGTTGAAAAATTCAAACCCCAACAAGTGTTCAATTGTGACGAAACAGGTCCGTTCTGGAAGAAAATGCCAAACAGGACCTACATTACTCAGAAGGAAAAGGCACTCCCAGGACACAAGCCTATGAAAGACAGGCTAACTTTCTTGTTTTGTTGTGATGCTAGATTGCAAAGTGCAACCTTTACTCATATATTACTGTGAAAATCCCAGTGTCTCATTACTCATCAATACTCTTCAATAAAGGTAAGTGTCATTTTAGTATTTATTTATGTATGTATTGGGCATGTCTCATTGTTTTCTGTGGAGGCAAATATATATTTCATGCAGGAAAAAATATTTTTTTTAATACTTTTAGCTGTCTGCACCAATGACCAAGAATTTTCAAAAAATTATTTTATTTTTTCTTATTAAATAGAAGAGAACCTTATCCTGAAGGTAATAAAACAAAAAGTACAAAATTTTATGGAAAATTGACGAAATTATGTTCTGGCGAATCTCGATGTTTTAGCGATATTTACGCGTCAGCGATTTTACCGAATTTGACTCCCATTTTAGGCCAATTACAGTATTCCAGTCGACCAAATTCTTAGCTATTTCTTGTGCTCATTCTATCCATTGAGCACAAGAAATCGTCAAGTCAACTGTTTCAACTACAAAATAAAGTGATCGGAAGTTGGTAATTTGGCCAATTTAGTGCAAAGTTCAAAATATTCCAATTTCAAAATAGGGTCCAGAATAAACAATGTAAGTATTCCTGGCACTAAACTAGCATTCCCTCTGTTCATTAGCTATATTTTCAGGCTTTACAAATGAATTCCATTTTCATTTTTAATTCACATAATGAATTTTTATTCAAACCAAAAAATGGAAGATTTACTGTCATGCAATATTGTAATAATTATATAAATAATATCAGCACATATGTGAACGTATATTAGACCCACCAGCTGGAGTGTATTAGACGTGTGAGCTCATTTGTTTACTCTTGAACATGGGCAAAAATTTAACATTTCTGATACATTGAGCTTAGTGTCAAGCCATTTTCAGTACTAAAACCAATCAAAATAATCTCCATTTCTATACTATATCTTCCATTCTATCAAACAAGACCATGAAATCGCAAATGCAACTATAAAAAACATACAAAAAAACACTGCAAAGTTGCTGTTTTAATCGAAAATTACAGTCTCAGTCTTTTTTCTCTCATTATGCACTGTGTGCTGCAGGATTTGTTTTATGTGGTACACACATACCACATAGATGTATTCTCTCATATCTAAGCCCAAATTTACCGCTCGCAGCTTATCAGAGTGAGCTCAGCTCATGACGTAGATCTACAGTTTGGACCCTCAACATAAAGCCGTAGATCTACGGCACGGACCCTCAAGGGGTTAATTGGATTTCCATTATTTCTTGTGGGGAAAACTAATTCGACCAATGGCAAATTCGACTAACGGCAAGCTCTCTGGAATGGATTAATGCCATTGGTTGAGGGTCCACTGTATTTGTGATCTCTGTTTCGAAAACATACTTGCACCTTTTGCAACAACAGCTTCCTTGATTGCCTTTCTGTTGGTCAAGATAGCAGCGATGGTTGATTGGGGTTTGTCATTCAACCTGGCCAGCTCAGAGACACACACTCAACTTTTTTATTTTTTTATTATTATCACATTGGCCGATTCCCACCAAGGCAGGGTGGCCCGAAAAAGAAAAACTTTCACCATCATTCACTCCATCACTGTCTTGCCAGAAGGGTGCTTTACACTACAGTTTTTAAACTGCAACATTAACACCCCTCCTTCAGAGTGCAGGCCCTGTACTTCAACTTTTGTACTTTGCAATTATCTCTTTTTTCAATTCCTTACTAATTCTCACCCTTTTTACCACAGGGTTGGCACTAGAACCTTTCTTGGGCCCATGGTGATTTATTTTTCAGTTACAAGCACTAAAAACACTTGGATAATACAAAATGTACTGAATGTATGCATGAATGCAACCGCACTGGCTGGCTTGTAAACACTGGCACACAGGGGTCTTCAATCAACTTGGCATCCACCAGGACGTTGACATGTCCCCAAGGCGGCTCTCCCTTGGGCTGCTAGCAAAGTCGCTGGCTTCTTCGACCTCTTGAGGAGGGTCGATGGTGCTCCTGCAAACAACAAATCCCGGGGCAACTTGCTGCTATTTGGAATGGCTGTCCTGCCGAGGAGGGACAGGCACCTAGCAACGTCTTGTTGGCAATTGATGAATTCCCTACAATGTTTGTTAACTGATTATTACTTTGAAAATTGTTCATGATTGTAATCATGTGTTCACGTTTCATTACCTTTGAAACTTGTCATGAATGTAACCAGCTCTATCTGGAGCTCATTACCTTTGTCAATTCTCATTATTGTAACCAGATCTAGTTCATTACCTTTGCAATTAGCCATGAGTGTGACCAGTCCTACCTGGAGCTCATTACCTTTGTACTTGGTCACGATTGTGACCAGATCTAGTTCATTATCTTTGTAACTTGCTCAGCTATCAAAACTTGGGAGTCCTGTCCCTGGACCTATTATGTACCTCTGCAATCTTTTGACTGCCACCCACAGGATGGGTATGGGGTGCATAATAAACATATTAAACTAAAAAACTAAAACAGGGGGCAGCTATGGTGCGCTCAGGCCACATGTGGATGCGTACCGGACAAATCACATTGGTCGAGTTTTTCATCATTGGCCGGGCCAAAATTTTTATGCTCAAACACTTAGTTGGGTGAATTTATCATTAACGATGCCTTCATTAGCCGAGGGGTCCACTGTACCCGGTTTGTGGAAAGGGAGAACAATGGCAGATTTCCACAGCTGGGGAGGAACTCCTTGTGACCAAATAAGATTGAAGTGTTATAAGAGGACTGCAAGGGCTGACTGATGTAAATGTTGTAAAATCCAAATATGAATGCCATCAGACCCAGCTGCTTTGATCGGCAAGCTGAGAGTGTCGCCTCCATTTCCAGAAGTGTAAAAGGCACATTATAAGATTCTTCTTTGAAAGAAGAAAAGTCTAAGGGTGCTAACTCTCTGGTAGACTTTGAGGAAAGAAACGAGGGGTATAGATGGATCCCCTGAGAGTAACGGACCAGATGATTGCAAGTTTCAATGGCAACTTCAAGAGGGTTTGCTATATCATCACCAGCAACCTGCAGAACAGTAGCTGCATCAGGAGAGTATTTATCACTCAGTTCCCGTACTTTTCTCCAGATTGCACTCATAGACGAAGCCGAGGTGATGGTGGAAACATAATCTCGCCAGCAAGTGCGTTTAGCATCACGGATGACATGGCAAGTGACCACTCGCTTCTGCTTAAAATCAAGAAGTCTTTCTGTGGTTCGATTGTACCGGTACCTGCCCCATGCAGTGCGTTTCAAACGAACTGCCAGAGTACAAGCAGGAGACCACCATGGCAACCACTCCTAAGAATGCCTGCCCAAAGGTTTGGTGTACAGAGTGAGAAGCTGCGGTTAAAACTGACTTCAAGAAGAGGTGTAAAAGCTCATCGATGGAGGATGAAGAAGGAACCTCGCTAAAAGAAGTTAGTTGTGAGTACTGGTCCCAATTTGCTTGATCAAATTGCCAGCATGGGCTACGAAGAGGTGGTGAATATGAAAGAGAAGTTAGAATGTTTGGAAAATGATTGCTGTCATGTGAGTCTGGGAGAACAGACCAGGTGAAGTCTAGTGCAGTGGAAGAAGAGCAGATCAAGAGATCGATGCAAGAGTATGAGTACGAGGATCAAAATGGGTGGGAGTACCCATATTTAAGACATGGAAGGGGTGAGAAGCGAGAAAAGCCTCCAACTGACTGCTATGTGAGTCAGAGTGAGACCTCCCCCAGAGGAAATGATGGGCATTAAAATCGCCAAGTAACAGAAGTGGTGGTGGTAAGGATGAAACAAGAAAGGCAAATTTCTGGAATAGATAATGCCCAAGAAGGAGAGAAATACAAAGAAGAGATTGTATACCACTTATTCAAGTTATATGGGCTGCCGTGTAATGCAGCAAAGTATGAACAAATAGCTGATGGCATTGCATACGAGAAGAGCACTTTCATAAAAGGTCCCAGTAAAAAAAAGGATCCAAAGAATACAATAAATTATAGCCTGAGATGGGATAGATAACAGCGGAGTGTAATTTTGGTTCTTGTAAGCAAATACCATCAGGGGAATACCAGGAGAGCAACATCTGAAGCTCACCCCAATTACCCCTGAGGCTGCAGATATTCCATTGTAAATAGGCCATGACTGACAATGATAAAGGTACCAGAAATCCGCAGGTAAGGGTACCTACGGACTAGAGGGGTTAGAAAAGTCCACAGTTGGTGGCAGCGGAATACGTTTAAGTAGCGAAAGAAAGGAGCGTTGTGAAGAAAGGAGTTGCGCAGATGGAGGAGAGGAAAAATAAGGAACAGGAGGTGGATCAGTGTCCATTGATGGTTTAGTCTCTGCAATATATTCTGAGATAGTTTGAAGTGTTTCGGAACTCAAAGACGTTGTATGTTAAACAATATTGTAGATGGAAGGAGGAGGGTGAGTAAAGATTGGGACAGTAATGGACTGCCCAGACAAGCCAACATGGCTGACATGGCAGGTTGTGTAGCTGGCTAGCTGTGGGATTTTCAAGGATATCTCCTGATCAAAGAGGTTGACCAGGCTAAACAGAACTCAGTGTGAATGTAAAGTAAAAGGACACAAGTGCAACTAATGTGACATTTTATTGTTGCAACGTTTCGCTCTCCAGGAGCTTTGGAGAGCGAAACGTTGCCACAATAAAATGCCACATTAGTTGCACTTATGTCCATTTACTTTACATATTGTCGGTAATTCTACCAACATTATTACAATCAGTGTGAATGCTTTGAGAAGATACCTGAGCAGCGAACGGACATTCCAGTGCATCATTTCAGCATAAAAAGTGGAAGTGTTGTGCAGTTTTTGAGGGTTGGGTGGTGTTGAATCACGACCAGTCAGCGCCACCCCTGCACTCCACTAGGGGGGGAGGGGGCAGCCGTGCATAATAAACAGTGAGCTCTCATAATGCCTCACCCCTGCACCTCTCCCCCGCGGCACCCACCCAACTCTCAGCGCCACCCCAACTGTAGAGGGTACTTCTCCCCTCCCAGCAAACGATGTCAGCAATGCAGGGACAGCATCGTGGAGTTTGAGCACAAAGCAGCCGTCAGGTGTGCCACAGGAAGTGTGTACTCAGTTTCTCAAGCTTCAACATCTGTACACATGAGGGCCTGTGATCTTCAATCAACCTGGCGTCCACCAGGACGTTCACATGTCCCTAGGGCAGCACTCCACTGAGCTGCTAGCGAAGTCGTATGCTTCTTGGACCTCTTTGGGAAGGTCGACGGTGCTACTGCAAGCAGCAGATCCTGACACAACTTGCTGCTGTTTGCAACAGCTGTCTGCCGAGGAGAAATAAGCACCTAGCAACATCTGTTGTTGGGGCAATGGATGAATTCCCTACTATATTTGTTAACTGCTCATTACTCTGTAATTTATTCATGACTGTAGTCATGTCTTAACATGTTTATCATTCATTACCTTTGAAACTTGTCATGATTGTCACCAACTCTACCTGGAGCTCATTACCTTTGTAACTTGGTCATAATTGTGACCAGATCTAGTTCATTACCTTTGTAACTTGCTCAGCTATCAAAACTTTGGAGTCCAGTCCCTGCACCAATTATGTACCTCTGTAATCTTTTCACTACTGCCCACAGGATGGATATGGGGTGCATAATAAAGATATTAAACTAACTGTGGAATATAATTTCCCAAAATTATACTGCATATTTTTTATATTGTAGATATACATGACTAATGCATTACTTTTGCTCTAAAGTGCATTTTGAAGACGAGAACCAAATGGTAAGCTCTGCGCCTGCGCTGATGGGCAGAGGAGAGGTCGAGATGGGGCATCGAGAGACGGGAGTGCTTTGAATGGAGTTAAGAGGCTTGGAAGAAATGGGACCAGGAAATTGGCATCCACGGTGGCCTAAGGATTAATATATGCCTTACTTTGTAATAGGAAGTTTCGTAATTGTTCCTGGTGAAGAGTACAGGAACGTGATTTAAGGGACCTCTGTAATAAAGTGGTAAAATTAGTGAATAATGGTAGATGCCAGGGAAAACGACGCTACACCATGGAGAGTGTTCAGGGGAAAATATCTGTGATTTAATCATCACTCATCAGTTGTGAAAATTTGTGAGGACTGCCTCAAAGTGAGTCGCCTACCCTGGCAAACTCTGTTGACACTGAGCTCTGAGGTGGGTACCTCAGCCTCACAAGTGGCTTATAGGACAGATTTTCACAAATGATTGATGTTACAAGAAACTCGCCTGCATTCACGAATAAAGGACTAACTTACTTGGTGTTGCAGCATATATCCTGATCTTCAACTTCCCTAAGCTTAGCCTTAGCCCCATTGGACTTCCCCTCAGAAACCACGTGCAACCGGGAGCCTTAATTCCTGCAATATTCAATGGTTATTAGTGTCCTGCCTGCACCGCAGAAATTCCTTTATCCAAGAGGGTGTGTATCCCCTAGTATAACTATGCAGACACGGACACTAGCTTCCAGACTGCCAAGAGACACTGGTACTTACTGGGCATGCACTGCCTGCTGCACACCGGGCCCACAGATCAAACTCACTCACAATCTACCCAGACACTGGCCAGAAATCTACGAGATAAAGTGGAGGTCTTGTCTTGCTGTATGGGCCTGACGCAGGTCATCTATGGTACATCGAGGTGCCTCTACCAGATTTCCCCAGGTCTCAAATGTGAAGACACGTGGGGGGCGCCGTCTGCTGATCACGGCATGTCTTGTCCAGTTGGTGTCTGTCTTAAGAAGAACGAGCTGGTCTCTCTTCCAGACCCTCGTCTCTTTGTTCAAACTAGGGCTGCCAGATTTCACTAGCTAACTTATCCTAGTGTTTGCCTACATTATCGGCCTATTACTACCTATGTTAAGGTCTTAGGTCTACATTATTATTATCTACAGTTGCCTTAGTAAACCTAATATTAATATACTAACAGTAAAACTACCTACTCCTTCCCTGAAGGGTAAATCTATAAATAAATAAGTGCCTACCATCCACGCCACCCCCCGGGGAGAGAAATGTGTTTATGATTGGGGAGAACGCCTTTTGTTTGGGTGAGTTTAAGGGCCACCCAGCTCAGCCGTTCCATTAGAGCCATGTCGGATTGGTCCTGTGGAACTTTAGGGACCAAATAAATTTCCACATCCTCCCGCCGGCAAAGGTAGGCGCTAAGTCTAGATCAAGTCTGCCTCCCGCAGGCCCCCACTGCGGACCCTGGACACGAGTGCCATCCGGCCACTCTCATCGAGCAGACTCCAGTCTAACTTCAACCGTCCAGTTTCCCCTGCGTGGACGTCTGGGGGTGTAAACTTGTTGGTTCCGGTGGTCTTAGCACCCTTATCTTTAACTTTAACATCTTTCGTATGTCTAGCCTTGACTGAGTGGCTCCGTACTTTCCCACCCAGTGGCCCACATGCCTTGGTAGCCTTTCCTCCCACTGTTATGAGGTTCCCTGGATTTAATTGCAATCTATCTCCCTCTTTACGTACCCTGTAAAAGTGTTTTCCCAAGGCGGCCGAGTGTTCGTCACTTCCTACCTGGTTCAGCTTCCCTGGCAGTTCATAGTGTATACTGGTATTCATTATCACTACTCCCCCACCTATCATTGGGACAGCTTCTCCTCTATCTGGCGTGGCAGGGAATTCAGGTGGAATCCTGCCGCCTATGATGTATCCTACTGGGGATCTGAATAAACCAATTCCTTCCTTAAACGTCCATCATGTAGACAGGAAGTCATCTATATGATTGGCTCCCACCAGGATACCTACATTTCTGACTGTGTCAGTGGTAATTCCCTGGTCTGCCAGCTTCACGTCAAGGTCTTTCAATCGCTTAGCTGCTGCAGCAAGACCTCTCCCTGTAATTGCCATGGGTAATGTCTCTACCACCAAGGCTGTAATGTCTCTGCGATGTCCACCTAATTTGACTGTGACATCCACCACGTCATACTAACATCATACTAACTTTCCTTGTGGCCTTCAACTTTAATTTAGCCACCAACTTCTTTGTTATCAAGGATGCTTGTGCTCCTGGGTCAAAGAATAATCGGGTTGTTTCAGACCTGTGCCCATTCACAACCTTTGCCATGACTGCAGGTAGGGCAGCACCTCCGTGATTCGCACTCGGATTAGAGACTTCACTCCCACTAATCACGCTGGCTACCATTTCAGGCTTGGACTCACTTTCTATCTCTACCTGAGAGATATCCCTACTAGCCTGGGGTTCCCTTAAATTATTGGGACATAGTGCAGTATGGTGCTTACCTTTGCAACAGACTCGACACTCACTGAGCTGGGTGCCACAGTCTCTCGCAAAGTGTTCCCCACAACACTTGAAGCAGAGTCTCAACTCCTTTAGTCTCTGCTGCCTACTGCAACTCGTGCTAGCGTGTTCACCTTCGCAGAACACGCATATTCTGGCATGAGTGCCTCTGAGGTTCTGCTTAGAGGTTCTTACCTTAGACACCTCTTTACCATAGTACACTCCAACGTTAGTCATACGAGCTTTAGACTGATCTCTCGAGATCTTTGAGTGACTTTCTGGGTTTTTATGTGGCGATGGTGGTGACTCTTCTCTCACACCTATACTCAAATGAGAAACGAGATCTCCCAACCCCTCAACGATTTGTTGTATCGTGAACCTATTCGTCTGATATTTTAAGTGCAACTCATGCACTGTAGTGCCAGCCAGTTTCCTCTGAATCACCTGACTGATGAACCATTCCGACTTACCCCAATCATGTAAATCTTTAAGACTATTCGTCAAACTCATAACTTCGATTCGGAACTTCTCCAGGCTCTGACAGTCATGGCGACAAGCCTCTAGATCCAACAACCGATAAAGTATAGCTACCCTTATCTCCTCAGTGTTGCCAAACGTATCCTTTAATTGGTCTTTGGCATGTTGGTAATTGGTGTCGGTGGTTTGGTAATGCCGGACCAAGTCCAAGGCTTTACCCTTGAGCTGTGAATGTAAATATTGTAATTTGACGGCATCTGACAAATCGTCTCTGTCATCTATCTGGGCTTTAAACTGATCCCAGAAAGCAATGTACTCTGTTAAGGTTCCATCAAACGTTGGTAAATTCAACTGGGGCAATCTGGGCAACACATTAGCAGGCGTGCTGTTGTTCGTGTTCCTTGAAACATTTGCTCCCCCTGCTGTACCGGCCTTCAAAGTCTTTATTAACTGCCTGCAGAGTCTCATCTCTGTTTTACACTCTGCCCTTCGTTCGTCATAGTCCGTCCGTGCTACTTCGACTGTATATTCAGACTCACCTGTAGTATAGGCCTCTGTCTCATAAAGGATAAATGATCTCTCAAAGGCCTCCGGTCTTTGCTCCAAAGGTTTCAGGCAACTCTCTAGTTCCTCCCAGTCTACGTCTTGATCTTGACTGACCGTACGACACTCCTCACATGCTTTGCTAAGGCGCCCCTTATAGGCTCCCATAGACCACTTTAATTGACTTAAAGCTGGGACAGCTGGTACTACATCTTCATCTACCATAGTTGCCGTTTAGTTAAGATCACGGTACTAATTTGTACTTCAATTAGCCCACCCCACAGCACGAACGGTATTAGGTGAGAATGAACGTGTCTCAAGGCTTCTCAACAAGCTTAACAATTCCCTTTATTATATTGACTCTACTCTGAATCAAAAATGTACACTGTTAGCTCTCAAATCTCAATCAAAATGTGTATCGACTTGAAAGCTTAACCTAGCACTTTCCTGTACAATGCCAGCAAATAATTACAGGACTTAACCTAGTCTCAGGTACAATTCACAAATCCCACATTAACATGAATCAAAGACAATGAAAATCACACAATAAAAAGTGCAGTATACAAATTAAAATCACTTGGTTAACACAAATAAATTCAACAATTCAACTTGTGAAACAGTAAATAAATAATGTGTGTAAACGGCTTGACCTAGCCTACTCAGTCTAGCATGGATGGTTGGATAAGGTAAATCCTAACCTAACTAGTGTGCTAGCTTAATTTAACCTAGCTTTAGAAATCCCTGTAAATAATAACTAGGTTAAATCAGTCCTAGCTACTATAACTGTTGTAAATATTGCACAAGCCTAGCCTAACTGTGGCTACCTTGCAAATCCACTGTAAGTAATTAACACACAAGTCTCCTACTCTGGATTACTTGTAATCACTGTAAATAATTAAATTCACAAGCTTCTCTAGCCTACCTGGCCTGCCTGTAAATTACTGCAAATAACAACTTCTGTGTATAGTCAGCTTGGCTTAGCCTCTGTGTAACTTTAGGCCTAGGTGTGCTAACTTAACCTAACTCTATTAAACTGGTTCCTAACTGTGGCCTAGCTATGATAGCTTAACCTAGCTATGCCACATCACGGTTTTGAAGGACCACTTTTTATGAAAATTTGTGTGGACTGCCTCCAAGTGAGTCGCCTACCCTGGCAAACTCTGTTGACACCGAGCTCTGAGGTGGGTACCTCAGCCTCACAAGTGGCTTATAGGACAGATTTTCACAAATGATTGATGTTGCAAGAAACTCGCCTGCAAGCACGTATAAAGGACTAACTTACTTGGTGTTGCAGCATATATCCTGATCTTCAACTTCCCTAAGCTTAGCCTCACCCCCATTGGACTTCCCCTCAGAAACCACGTGCAACCGGGAGCCTTAATTCCTGCAATATTCAATGGTTATTAGTGTCCTGCCTGCACCTCAGAAATTCCTATATCCA
>NW_027195305.1:0-30000 GCF_038502225.1 Cherax quadricarinatus
TGAGAAATAATACAGGATAGTTATAACAGTGAGAAATAATACAGGATAGTTATAACAGTGAGAAATAATACAGGATAGTTATAACAGTGAGAAATAATACAGGATAGTTATAACAGTGAGAAATAATACAGGATAGTTATAACAGTGAGAAATAATACAGGATAGTTATAACAGTGAGAAATAATACAGGATAGTTATAACAGTGAGAAATAATACAGGATAGTTATAACAGTGAGAAATAATACAGGATAGTTATAACAGTGAGAAATAATACAGGATAGTTATAACAGTGAGAAATAATACAGGATAGTTATAACAGTGAAAAATAATACAGGATAGTTATAACAGTGAGAAATAATACAGGATAGTTATAACAGTGAGAAATAATACAGGATAATTATAACAGTGAGAAATAAAAGAGTGAGAAATAATATAGGATAATTATAACAGTGAGAAATAATACAGGATAGTTATAACAGTGAGAAATAATACAGGATAGTTATAACAGTGAGAAATAATACAGGATAGTTATAACAGTGAGAAATAATGCAGGATAGTTATAACAGTGAGAAATAATACAAGATAGTTATAACAGTGAGAAATAAAAGAGTGAGAAATAATACAGGATAGTTAGAACAAGATAGTTGTCCTGATAAGTACTGGCTCTTAGATAAGCTTGGCCTGAAAATTGAGCAGTAGGCACCTCCAAACAAAATTGAGCAGTAGGCACCTCCAAACAAAATTGAGCAGTAGGCACCTCCAAACAAAATTGAGCAGTAGGCACCTCCAAACAAAATTGAGCAGTAGGCACCTCCAAACAAAATTGAGCAGTAGGCACCTCCAAACAAAATTGAACAGTAGGCACCTCCAAACAAAACTGAGCAGTAGGTACCTCCAAACAAAATTGAGCAGTAGGTACCTCCAAACAAAATTGAGCAGTAGGCACCTCCAAACAAAATTGAGCAGTAGGCACCTCCAAATAAAATTGAGCAGTAGGCACCTCCAAACAAAATTGAGCAGTAGGCACCTCCAAACAAAACTGAGCAGTAGGCACATCCAAACAAAATTGAGCAGTAGGTACCTCCAAACAAAATTGAGCAGTAGGTACCTCCAAACAAAATTGAGCAGTAGGCACCTCTATGCACAGATAAGGAGGGAGGCCCAGCGACAGTATGAAAACGACATAGCATCGAAAGTCAAATCTGACCCGAAACTGCTGTATAGCCACATTAGGAGGAAGACAACGGTCAATGACCAGTTGATAAGGCTGAGGAAAGAAGGTGGAGAACTCACAAGAAACGATCAAGAGGTATGTGAGGAGCTCAACACGAGATTTAAGGAAGTATTTACAGTAGAAACAGGAAGGACTCTGGGGGGACAGACCAGATGGGGACACCAGCAAGGAATACACCAACAAGTGTTGGAAGACATACATACAGATGAGGAGGAGGTGAAGAAACTGCTAAGGGACATCGATACCTCAAAGGCAATGGGACTGGACAACATCTCCCCGTGGGTCCTTAGAGAGGGAGCAGATATGTTGTGCATGCCACTTACCACAATCTTCAACACATCCCTGGAAACTGGGCAACTACCTGAGGTATGGAAGACGGCAAATGTAGTTCCCATTTTTAAAAAAGGAGACAGAAAAGAGACACTAAACTATAGACCTGTGTCATTGACGTGTATAGTATGCAAAATTATGGAGAAGATTATCAGGAGGAGAGTGGTGGAGCACCTGGAACGGAACAGGAGTATAAATGCCAACCAGCACGGATTCACGGAAGGCAAATCCTGTGTCACAAACCTTCTGGAGTTTTATGATAAAATAACAGAAGTGAGACAAGAGAGAGAGGGGTGGGTTGATTGCATCTTCTTGGACTGCAAGAAGGCCTTTGACACAGTTCCTCACAAGAGATTAGTGCAGAAGCTAGAGCATCAGGCGCATATAACAGGAAGGGCACTGCAATGGATCAGAGAATACCTGACAGGGAGGCAACAACGAGTCATGGTACGTAATGATGTATCACAGTGGGCACCTGTGACGAGCGGGGTCCCACAGGGGTCGGTCCTAGGACCAGTGCTATTTTTGGTATATGTGAACGACATGACGGAAGGGTTAGACTCAGAAGTGTCCCTGTTTGCAGATGATGTGAAGTTAATGAGGAGAATTAAATCTGATGAGGACCAGGCAGGACTTCAAAGAGACCTGGACAGACTGGACACCTGGTCCAGCAAATGGCTTCTCGAATTTATTCCTGCCAAATGCAAAGTCATGAAGATAGGGGAAGGGCACAGAAGACCACAGACAGAGTATAGGCTAGGTGGCCAAAGACTGCAAACCTCACTCAAGGAGAAAGATCTTGGGGTGAGTATAACACCGAGCATGTCTCCGGAAGCACACATCAATCAGATAACTGCTGCAGCATATGGGCGCCTGGCAAACCTGAGAACAGCATTCCGATACCTTAGTAAGGAATCATTCAAGACACTGTACACCGTGTATGTCAGGCCCATACTGGAGTATGCAGCACCTGTTTGGAACCCGCACTTGATAAAGCACGTCAAGAAACTAGAGAAAGTACAAAGGTTTGCGACGAGGTTAGTTCCAGAGCTAAGGGGAATGTCCTATGAAGAAAGATTAAGGGAAATCGGCCTGACGACACTGGAGGACAGGAGGGTCAGGGGAGACATGATAACGACATATAAAATACTGCGTGGAATAGACAAGGTGGACAAAGACAGGATGTTCCAGGGAGGGGACACAGAAACAAGAGGCCACAATTGGAAGTTGAAGACACAAATGAGTCAGAGAGATAGTAGGAAGTATTTCTTCAGTCATAGAGTTGTAAGACCGTGGAATAGCCTAGAAAATGACGTAGTGGAGGCAGGAACCATACACAGTTTTAAGATGAGGTTTGATAAAGCTCATGGAGCGGGGAGAGAGAGGGCCTAGTAGCAACCGGTGAAGAGGCGGGGCCAGGAGCTGGGACTCGACCCCTGCAACCACAAATAGGTGAGTACAAATAGGTGAGTACACACACACATACACACACACACACGTGGTAATGCATTATTTACAGCTAGCAACCTCTTCAAGGGGGCTCCTTGGCGTGGTGAAGAGGCTCTTGGTCTGAGGAATTAGACCTGTCGGTCTAATTCCTCAGACCGAACCTAATTACCCCCCAATCCCCCGTTCCCTATCCCATCCTCCCCTTTTTCCTCTCCTCCTCCTCCTCCCCCCCATCCTCCCCTTTTTCCTTTCCTTTTTGGCCTTTGGTTTTTTTTTTTTTTTTTTTTTTTCCCACAGGAACGCTAGTTCCTAGGTAGGGGAAAGGGTACCGGGGTCCATCCCATTCCGTTGAGGTTCTTGGCAGTGGCGAAGTTTGCCGTGGAATCTGGATTGCCTGGGGATGTCCTGATCCCTCTCCAGTATCCCGGAGGGTGGCTTTGGGTGTCTCTCGGGCGATGGGTGTATCTCTGGAAGCCACCTTCGGATTCCGGGGGTGGTGGCCGAAGGAGGTATGCTTTGTGGCAGATTTCCGGCCGCCCTCTCTTTTGTCCACCGAGGTAGCTCGGCAGATGTGAGGTTGCTATCCCGGATTGCCGGTTTACTGGCATGATGGGTAGGGTATGGCACGGGTTCCATGCTGCATCTGCACTACTTGCGGTGTTGAGGTCCTCTTGGGCGCGGAGGGAGATTTCTGGCCCTTTCATTCCTCCTAGGAACTATCCCTCCCCGGTCCCCCCTTTTTTTATTCTTTTTTTTTATTTTCTTTTCTTTCTTTTTTTTTCTTAAAAACAAACAGAAAGAAGTAACCTAACCATGGCAGCCCTAGTCCATGAACCTGCTACCCCCGGGCCCCTTCTTGATACCGCACCCCGTTCTGACCCCGCCTCATCTTTGGACCACTCTTCGGACACTCCTCATGCCTCTGAACCTCTTGCCGGTGCTGTTTCCTCATCCGCTTCAGGTTCTGAGGCCTCGACTGACTCCTTCGATTTATTTGACCTTCGCTCTCCTCTGACTATGCTTCCGGCCTCTCCCTCTACGGTGCGGCAATTTTCAAATCGCCGGCCCGTTCCACGTCAGACAAACTCTGGTCCCACGCCTAAACGACAACGACAATTACCTGCTGATGATACTTCCCCACCTTCTCGTTCTTCTCAGAAAAGATCGACACGTCCTTCACTACCTTTCCATGCTCAGTTTCAGACTGCACAATGGACTAAATTCTTCACTTTACGACCGACTTCCTCTACTGCCTATCTTTCTGACCACAGTATTGGCAAGGCACTCCTACACCATGTTGGTAAAGATATTTCTTTTCATGTTCTTAAGAGCGGTACGCGCATCGTCACCGTACAGAATGCTACCCAGGCTCATGAGCTTTCTCGTCTTTCCCATATCGATACTGTTCCTGTCACTATTGAAAAGCATCATTCCTCAATTCTTGTAGTGGTACCGTCATTCTGCCCCATACCATAGTTCAACAAAATTTCCAGACATGTGGCACTGACATTCTTGAACAGCTGGATCTCCAAGATCTCCCAATCCTCAAGGTAGACACTTACATTCTTCCTGCCCGTGGGCAGTGACGATACCCTAGCAATGTGGCTCGTTTAACTTTTGACAGCCATGAACTCCCATCCTCAGTTTATGTAGCAGGACATCGGTTACAAGTTCGAAAGGTGATCCCTACACCGCAACGGTGTAGAAATTGCTTGCGATTTGGCCATCCAGCGAAATATTGCAGATCTATCGCCGAATGCCCAGTCTGTGGTGCCGATGACCATTCTAATACATCTTGCAATCGACCTCCCTCTTGCCTTAATTGTCATGAGGCTCACCCTTCGTACTCTCGCCATTGTCAAGTCTACTTAAACGAGCGGGAAATCCGTTACCTCAAAGAGGCAGAAGGTCTCCCTTATGCCATGGCAGTTTCTCATCTCCGCCTCCAAAGGAGACTACCTCGTGTTTCTTATTCCCATGTTTCAAAACGTCCCCCCACTTCTGGTATCCCATCTTCTGCACCCACCTCTGTGGTTACCTCTCCCATAGTCACTCCTGTAGCTAATTATTTTGCTGTCCTCGGCTCAGACGTCCCTACTTCAACGTCTCAGTCTGATCTTGCTTCTTCGTGTTCTCTCTCACAAACCTCAGTAGCGACGAGATCTCGTATGACACCTCCTCCCAATCGTCCCTCTATTTCTCAAAAGTCAAAAAAAGGTCCGTTAACACCTCCTACCCATCTTCCACCTCCTCATTTTCCCTTCCCTGTCTCTGTACCTGGTTCTCCCCCTCTCACTGGCTCTGTTACAAGTGTAGAGGTTCACCCTCCTCCTCGTACTGTACCTTCCTTCCCTGTTCCCTCCCAAGTTTCTTCCTCTTCTGCCACCTCCCAGGTTTCTGCCTCTTCTGTCCCTTTCCACGCTTCTCCAGTTCCCTCCACCCTTTCGCCCCCCCGTACCTTGGTACAGTCCATTACAGTTCCAATCTTTACTCATTCTCCCCCTACCATTTCCAATATTGTCTCCCATACGACGTCTCTGAATTCTGAAACACTTGAAGCAATCTCTGAATATATTGCAGAGACCAAACCATCAATGGACACTGATCCACCCTCCACTCCTTCTCTCTCCTCTACTCCATCTGCGCAACTCCTTACTTCACAGCGCACCGTTCCTTCGCTGCTTGAACGTTTTCCACTACCTCTGCATGTGGACTTTTCTAACCCCTCTAATCTGTAGGAACCCTTACCTGCGGATTTCAGGTATCTTTATCATTGCCAATCATGGCCTATTTACAGTGGAATATACGCGACCTCAGGGGTAATCGGGGTGAGCTTCAGATGTTACTCTCCCAGTTTTCCCCTGTTGGTGTTTGCTTACAGGAGCCAAAATTACACTCTGCTGTTATCTTTCCCATCTCAGGCTATAATTTATTGTATTCTTCAGATCCTTTTCCTGATGGGACCTTTAATGAAAGTGCCCTTCTTCTATGCACTGATATTCCGTACCATCAGCTATTTGTTCATACTTCGCTGCATTACACAGCAGCCCATATCCACTTGCATAGGTGGTATACGCTCTGTTCTTTATATCTCTCTCCTTCTCGGGCATTATTCCGGATATTGCCTTTCTTGTTTCGTCACTACCACCACCGATTCTGTTACTTGGTGATTTTAATGCCCACCATTTCCTTTGGGGGGGGGGTCTCACTGTGATTCCCGTGGCATTCAGTTAGAGGCTTTTCTTGCCACCCACCCCCTCCATGTTTTAAATACAGGTACTCACACCCATTTTGATCCTCGGACTCACACTCTCTCTTGCATCGATCTCTCAGTCTGCTCTTCCTCCGCCGCATTAGACTTCACTTGGTCTGTTCTTCCGGACTTACATGACAGTGATCATTTCCCAATCATTCTCACTTCCCCTTCATATTCACCACCTCTTCGCATCCCACGCTGGCAATTCGATCAGGCAAATTGGATCCTTTACTCACACCTAACTGTTTTTAGAGAGGTTCCTTCTTCGTCCTCCATTGATGAGCTTTTACACCTTTTCTCGTCCTCCGTTTTAACCGCAGCTTCTCATTCTATGCCCCAAACTTCGGGCAGGCATTCTCAGAAATGCGTGCCTTGGTGGTCTCCTGCTTGTGCTCGTGCAGTACGTTTGAAACGCGCTGCATGGGGCAGGTACTGGCACAATAGAACCACAGAGAGACTTCTTGATTTTAAGCAGAAGCGTGCGATCGCTCGCCGTGTCATCCGGGACGCTAAACGCACTTGCTGGCGAGATTATGTCTCCACCATCACCTCTGCTTCCTCTATGAGTGCAGTCTGGAAAAAAGTACGAAAACTGAGTGGTAAATATTCTCCTGACCCGGCTCCTGTTCTGCGGGTTGCCGGTGTTGATATAGCAAACCCACTAGATGTTGCCAATGAAAATGGCAATCATCTGGTCCGTATTTCTCAGGGACTCCATCTATGCCCCTCATTTCTTTCCTCAAAGTCTGCCAGAGAGTTAGCACCCTTGGACTTTTCTTCTCTCAGAGAAGAACAGTATAATGTGCCTTTTACACTTCAAGAACTAGAGGCAACACTCTCAGCTTGCCGATCATCGGCAGCTGGGCCCGACGACATTCATATTCGTATGCTACAACATTTACATCAGTCAGCCCTTGCAGTCCTATTACGCCTTTACAATCTTATTTGGTCACAAGGAGTTCTTCCACAGCTGTGGAAATCTGCCATTGTTCTCCCTTTCTGCAAACCAGGCACTACGGGACATGAAACCTCCCACTATCGTCCCATTGCTCTTACCAGTGCAGTTTGCAAAGTGATGGAACGCCTAGTAAACAGACGTTTAGTGTGGTATTTAGAGACACACAACAGTCTCTCCACTCGTCAATATGGCTTTCGTAAGGGACGTTCTACCATAGACCCCATACTACGCTTGGATACGCATGTTTGTAATGCCTTTGCGAATAACCACTCAGTTATTGCCATATTTTTGGACCTTCAGAAGGCATATGACACAACTTGGAGGTATAATATTTTAGCCCAAGCCCACTCCTTAGGCCTTCGAGGCAATCTACCATCCTTTTTGGACCTTCAGAAGGCATATGACACAACTTGGAGGTATAATATTTTAGCCCAAGCCCACTCCTTAGGCCTTCGAGGCAATCTACCATCCTTCCTTAAGAACTTTTTAACTGACAGACATTTCCGGGTTCGGGTTAATAATGTGCTCTCCCCGGACTTTATCCAAGCTGAAAGTGTCCCCCAGGGATGTGTTCTGAGCACAACACTTTTTCTCCTTGCTATTAATGATTTGGCCTCTAGTCTTCCATCAAATATTTGGTCATCACTCTATGTTGATGACTTTGCTATTGCCTGTGCAGGCGCTGACTGTCACCTCATTACAGTTTCTCTCCAACATGCAGTCGACCGTGTTTCCAATTGGGCCACAACACGTGGGTTTAAATTTTCCAGCACTAAAACCCACCAAATTACTTTCACTAGACGCTCTGTCATCTCCGATCATCCTTTGTACCTCTATGGCTCCCGTATCCCTGAACGTGATACAGTCAAGTTTCTGGGCTTCTTCTTTGATCGTAGGTTATCCTGGAAACCTCACATTACCTCTCTGAAGGCAACTTGTCACAGCCGGCTGAACCTTCTTAAAACCCTTGCTCATATTTCATGGGGAGCTGATAGTCGAACCCTCCTTCGCCTACATTCCACCCTTATCTTATCGAAACTTGATTATGGTGACCAGATCTATTCAGCGGCATCTCCTGCTACTCTCTCTAGCCTTAACCCCATTCATCACCAAGGATTACGTTTATGCCTTGGTGCTTTTCGCTCTTCCCCTGTCGAAAGCCTCTATGCAGAAGCGAACGTTCCATCCTTATCCGATCGCCGTGATGCCAATTGCCTTCGCTACTATGTACACTCTCATGATCTCCGCAATCCTTCCATTTATAGAATGGTCACTGATATTAGTAGACATTCTTTATTTGTTCCCCGCCCCTGTTTACTCCGTCCCTTCTCTCTTCGCCTTCATTCGCTCTTGTCTTCTCTTCAATTACCACCTTTCTATGTACATGTAGCATCTCACTTTTCCCTACCCCCCTGGGAAGTTCCAGCTGTTCGAGTCTGTTCTTTCTCTCTCCCTTGCTCGAAAGCCCAACTGTCTACGGTCGCTTCCCGCTCTCTTTTTCTTGACCACTTTCACTCTCATTCTCATGCCATTGCTGTGTACACAGATGGCTCTAAGTCTTCTGACGGCGTAGGATTCGCAGCAGTGTTTCCGGACAGCGTCGTACAAGGGCATTTACTATCTTCGGCTAGTATTTTTACTGCTGAATTGTATGCCATCCTAACAGCACTTACCCGTATTGCATCTATGCCTGTGTCATCATTTGTGAATGTCTCAGACTCCCTTAGTGCTTTACAGGCTATACAGAAATTTGATACACCTCACCCCTTAGTCCTCCGTATCCAACTTTGGCTACGCCGCATCTTTACCAAGCATAAAGATATTGTTTTTTGTTGGGTCCCTGGTCATGTTGACGTACAGGGCAATGAACAGGCAGACACTGCTGCGCGGTCAGCAGTACATGACCTACCAGTTTCATGTAGAGGTATTCCATTTACGGACTATTTTGCAGCAATATCTTCCCAACTTCACACCCGTTGGCAACAACGTTGGTCTACTATGCTTGGCAACAAACTTCAATCTATTGAACCGAGTATAGGTTACTGGCCGTCTTCTTATCACCAGTGTCGAGGTTGGGAGACTACTCTCTCCCGTCTTCGCATTGGCCATACTCGTCTTACTCATGGATATCTCATGGAGAGGCGCCCTGCTCCTCTCTGTGAGAATTGCAAAGTTCCATTATCAGTCAGCCACATTCTGTTGGACTGCCCACTTTATCAACGAGCACGCAGAATTTACCTCCGTCGTCATCTTCGCTCCGCTGCTCTCTCTTTACCTTCCCTTCTCACTGATGGACCCACCTTTCATCCGGACTCTCTCATTGACTTTTTGACAACAACTGACTTACTTCACAAATTCTGATACCTTCAGCCCTTTCTACTTCAATCTCTTGCTACCCTCTACCCCCGTACTATCCCCTGCCCTGCTGTTTTCTGTAACCTACTGATCATCCCTCCTCCCTTCTGCCATCCAATACCCTCGCTTCCTTCCCTACCCTGCAGCACTGTATAGCCCTTGTGGCTTACCGCTTCTTTTTTATTATAATAATAATAATACAGCTAGCAAAGTCAGGGTATTTCTCCAGAATGGTCTGTAATATACCACTGTGGATAAAATACTTTGCCATTTCTTGAACATTTCTGAGTGAGTTGTTTCTAAATTCATTAATTTGATCACACTCCAGTACATAATGACGCAAGGTGTGACAATAGTCCATCTGGCAAAGTTTACATTTCGTTTGTATGGTGGTAGACACATTAATCAACATATGTGGTGGTAGACACATTCATCAACATGTGTGGTGGTAGACACATTCATCAACATATGTAGTGGTAGACACATTCATCAACACATGTGGTGGTAGACGCATTCATCAACACATGTGGTGGTAGACACATTCATCAACACATGTGGTAGACACATTCATCAACACAGGTGGTGGTAGACACATTCATCAACACATGTGGTGGTAGACGCATTCATCAACACAGGTGGTGGTAGACACATTCATCAACACATGTGGTGGTAGACGCATTCATCAACACATGTGGTGGTAGACACATTCATCAACATATGTGGTGGTAGACACATTCATCAACATATGTGGTGGTAGACGCATTCATCAACACATGTGGTGGTAGACGCATTCATCAACACACGTGGTGGTAGACGCATTCATCAACACATGTGGTGGTAGACGCATTCTTCAACACATGTGGTGGTAGACGCATTGATCAACACATGTGGTGGTAGACGCATTCATCAACACATGTGGTAGACGCATTCATCAACACATGTGGTGGTAGACGCATTCATCAACAAATGTGGTGGTAGACGCATTCATCAACACATGTGGTGGTAGACGCATTCATCAACACATGTGGCGGTACACACATTCATCAACACATGTGGTGGTAGACGCATTCATCAACACATGTGGAAGACGCATTCATCAGCACATGTGGTAGACGCATTCATCAACACATGTGGTAGACGCATTCATCAACACATGTGGTGATAGACGCATTCAACACATGTGGTAGACGCATTCATCAACACATGTGGTGGTAGAGCAATTCATCAACACATGTGGTAAACGCACTCATCAACACATGTGGTGGTAGACGCATTCATCAACAAATGTGGTGGTAGACGCATTCATAAACACATGTGGTGGTAGACGCATTCATCAACACATGTGGTGGTAGACGCATTCATCAACACATGTGGTGGTAGACGCATTCATCAACACATGTGGTGGTAGACGCATTCATCAACACATGTGGTGGTAGACGCATTCATCAACACATGTGGTGGTAGACGCATTCATCAACACATGTGGTGGTAGACGCATTGATCAACACATGTGGTAGACGCATTCATCAACACATGTGGTGGTAGACGCATTCATCAACACATGTGGTGGTAGACGCATTCATAAACACATATGGTGGTAGACGCATTGATCAACACATGTGGTGGTAGACGCATTCATCAACACATGTGGTGGTAGACGCATTCATCAACACATGTGGTGGTAGACGCATTCATAAACACATATGGTGGTAGACGCATTCATCAACACATGTGGTGGTAGACGCATTCAACACATGTGGTGGTAGACGCATTCATCAACACATGTGGTGGTAGACGCATTCATCAACACGTGGTGGTTGACGTATTCATCAACATATGTGGTGGTAGACACATTCATCAACATATGTGGTGGTAGACACATTCATCAACATATGTGGTGGTAGACACATTCATCAACATATGTGGTGGCAGACACTTTCATCAACATATGTGGTGGCAGAAACATTCATCAACATATGTGGTGGTAGACACATTCATCAACATTTGTGATGGTAGACACATTCATCAACATATGTGGTGGTAGACACATTCATCAACGTATGTGGCGGTAGACACATTCATCAACATGTGTGGTGGAAGACACATTCATCATGTGGTGGTAGACACATTCATCAACATATGTGGTGGTAGACACAAGCGTCAACATATGTGGTGGTAGACACATTCATCAACATATGTGGTGGTAGACACAAGCGTCAACATATGTGGTGGTAGACAACATTCATCAACATATGAAGTGGTAGACACATTCATCAACATATGTGGTGGAAGACACAAGCGTCAACATATGTGGTGGTAGACACATTCATCAACATATGTGGTGGAAGACACATTCATTAACATATGTGGTGGTAGACACATTCATCAACATATGTGGTGGTAGACGCATTCATCAACACATGTGGTGGTAGACGCATTCATCAACACATGTGGTGGTAGACGCATTCATCAACACATGTGGTGGTAGACGCATTCATCAACACATGTGGTGGTAGACGCATTCATCAACATATGTGGTGGTAGACGCATTGATCAACACATGTGGTAGACGCATTCATCAACACATGTGGTGGTAGACGCATTCATCAACACATGTGGTGGTAGACGCATTCATAAACACATATGGTGGTAGACGCATTGATCAACACATGTTGTGGTAGACGCATTCATCAACACATGTGGTGGTAGACGCATTCATCAACACATGTGGTGGTAGACGCATTCATAAACACATATGGTGGTAGACGCATTCATCAACACATGTGGTGGTAGACGCATTCAACACATGTGGTGGTAGACGCATTCATCAACACATGTGGTGGTAGACGCATTCATCAACACGTGGTGGTTGACGCATTCATCAACATATGTGGTGGTAGACACATTCATCAACATACGTGGTGGTAGACACATTCATCAACATATGTGGTGGTAGACACATTCATCAACATATGTGGTGGCAGACATTTTCATCAACATATGTGGTGGCAGACACATTCATCAACATATGTGGTGGTAGACACATTCACCAACATATGTGATGGTAGACACATTCATCAACATATGTGGTGGTAGACACATTCATCAACGTATGTGGCGGTAGACACATTCATCAACATGTGTGGTGGAAGACACATTCATCATGTGGTGGTAGACACATTCATCAACATATGTGGTGGTAGACACAAGCGTCAACATATGTGGTGGTAGACACATTCATCAACATATGTGGTGGTAGACACAAGCGTCAACATATGTGGTGGTAGACAACATTCATCAACATATGAGGTGGTAGACACATTCATCAACATATGTGGTGGAAGACACAAGCGTCAACATATGTGGTGGTAGACACATTCATCAACATATGTGGTGGTAGACACATTCATCAACATATGTGGTGGTAGACACATTCATTAACATATGTGGTGGTAGACACATTCATCAACATATGTGGTGGAATACACAAGCGTCAACATATGTGGTGGTAGACACATTCAACAACATATGTGGTGGTAGACACAAGCGTCAACATATGTGGTGGTAGACACATTCATCAACATATGTGGTGGTAGACACATTCATCAGCATATGTGGTGGTAAACACAAGCGTCAACATATGTGGTGGTAGACACATTCATCAACATATGTGGTGGTAGACACAAGCGTCAACATATGTGGTGGTACACACATTCATCAACATATGTGGTGGTAGACACATCCATCAACATATGTGGTGGTAGACACATTCATCAACATATGTGGTGGTAGACACATTCATCAACATATGTGGTGGTAGGCACATTCATCAACATATGTGGTGGTAGACACATTCATCAACATATGTGGTGGTAGACACATTCATCAACGTATGTGGTGGTAGACACAAGCGTTAACATATGTGGTGGTAGACACATTCATCAACATATGTGGTGGTAGACACATCACCATATGTGGTGGTAGACACAATTTCAACATATGTGGTGGTAGACACATTCAACAACATATGTGGTGGTAGACACATTCATCAACGTATGTGGTGGTAGACACATTCATCAACATGTGTGGTGGAAGTCACATTCATCATGTGGTGGTAGACACATTCATCAACATATGTGGTGGTAGACACAAGCGTCAACATATGTGGTGGTAGACAACATTCATCAACATATGTGGTGGTAGACACATTCATCAACATATGTGGTGGTAGACACAAGCGTCAACATATGTGGTGGTAGACAACATTCATCAACATATGTGGTGGTAGACACATTCATCAACATATGTGGTGGTAGACACAAGCGTCAACATATGTGGTGGTAGACACATTCATCAACATATGTGGTGGTAGACACATTCATCAACATATATGGTAGTAGACACATTCATTAACATATGTGGTGGTAGACACATTCATCAACATATGTGGTGGTAGACACAAGCGTCAACATATGTGGTGGTAGACACATTCATCAACATATGTGGTGGTAGACACAAGCGTCAACATATGTGGTGGTAGACACATTCATCAACATATGTGGTGGTAGACACATTCATCAGCATATGTGGTGGTAAACACAAGCGTCAACATATGTGGTGGTAGACACATTCATCAACATATATGGTGGTAGACACAAGCGTCAACATATGTGGTGGTAGACACATTCATCAACATATGTGGTGGTAGACACATTCATCAACATATGTGGTGGTAGACACATTCATCAACATATGTGGTGGTAGACACATTCATCAACATATGTGGTGGTAGGCACATTCATCAACATATGTGGTGGTAGACACTTTCATCAACATATGTGGTGGTAGACACATTCATCAACGTATGTGGTGGTAGACACAAGCGTTAACATATGTGGTGGTAGACACATTCATCAACATATGTGGTGGTAGACACAAGCGTCAACATATGTGCTGGTAGACACATTCATCAACATATGTGGTGGTAGACACATTCATCAACATATGTGGTGGTAGACACATTCATCAACATATGTGGTGGTAGACACATCACCATATGTGGTGGTAGACACAATTTCAACATATGTGGTGGTAGACACATTCAACAACATATGTGGTGGTAGACACATTCATCAACGTATGTGGTGGTAGACACATTCATCAACATGTGTGGTGAAAGTCACATTCATCATGTGGTGGTAGACACATTCATCAAAATATGTGGTGGTAGACACAAGCGTCAACACATGTGGTGGTAGACACATTCATCAACATATGTGGTGGTAGACACAAGCGTCAACTTATGTGGTGGTAGACAACATTCATCAACATATGTGGTGGTAGACACATTCATCAACATATGTGGTGGTAGACACAAGCGTCAACATATGTGGTGGTAGACACATTCATCAACATATGTGGTGGTAGACACATTCATCAACATATGTGGTAGTAGACACATTCATTAACATATGTGGTGGTAGACACATTCATCAACATATGTGGTGGTAGACACAAGCGTCAACATATGTGGTGGTAGACACATTCATCAACATATGTGGTGGTAGACACAAGCGTCAACATATGTGGTGGTAGACACATTCATCAACATATGTGGTGGTAGACACATTCATCAGCATATGTGGTGGTAGACACAAGCGTCAACATATGTGGTGGTAGACACATTCATCAACATATGTGGTGGTAGACACAAGCGTCAACTTATGTGGTGGTAGAGACATTCATCAACATATGTGGTGGTAGACACATTCTTCAGCATATGTGGTGGTAGACACAAGCGTCAACATATGTGGTGGTAGACACATTCATCAATATATGTGGTGGTAGACACAAGCGTCAACATATGTGGTGGTAGACACATTCATCAACATATGTGGTGGTAGACACATTCATCAGCATATGTGGTGGTAGACACAAGCGTCAACATATGTGGTGGTAGACACATTCATCAACATATGTGGTGGTAGACGCATTCACCAACACATGTGGTGGTAGACGCATTCATCAACACACGTGGTGGTAGACGCATTCATCAACACATGTGGTGGTAGACGCATTCTTCAACACATGTTGTGGTAGACGCATTCATCAACACATGTGGTGGTAGACGCATTCATCAACACATGTGGTAGACGCATTCATCAACACATGTGGTGGTAGACGCATTCATCAACAAATGTGGTGGTAGACGCATTCATCAACACATGTGGTGGTAGACGCATTCATCAACACATGTGGCGGTACACACATTCATCAACACATGTGGTGGTAGACGCATTCATCAACACATGTGGTAGACTCATTCATCAGCACATGTGGTAGACGCATTCATCAGCACATGTGGTAGACGCATTCATCAACACATGTGGTGATAGACGCATTCAACACATGTGGTAGACGCATTCATCAACACATGTGGTGGTAGAGCAATTCATCAACACATGTGGTAGACGCATTCATCAACACATGTGGTGGTAGACGCATTCATCAACAAATGTGGTGGTAGACGCATTCATCAACACATGTGGTGGTAGACGCATTCATCAACACATGTGGTGGTAGACGCATTCATCAACACATGTGGTGGTAGACGCATTCATCAACACATGTGGTGGTAGACGCATTCATCAACACATGTGGTGGTAGACGCATTCATCAACACATGTGGTGGTAGACGCATTCATCAACACATGTGGTGGTAGACGCATTCATCAACACATGTGGTAGACGCATTCACCAACACATGTGGTGGTAGACGCATTCATCAACACATGTGGTGGTAGACGCATTCATAAACACATATGGTGGTAGACGCATTGATCAACACATGTGGTGGTAGACGCATTCATCAACACATGTGGTGGTAGACGCATTCATAAACACATGTGGTGGTAGACGCATTCATAAACACATATGGTGGTAGACGCATTCATCAACACATGTGGTGGTAGACGCATTCAACACATGTGGTGGTAGACGCATTCATCAACACATGTGGTGGTAGACGCATTCATCAACACGTGGTGGTTGGCGCATTCATCAACATATGTGGTGGTAGACACATTCATCAACATATGTGGTGGTAGACACATTCATCAACATATGTGGTGGTAGACACATTCATCAACATATATGGTGGCAGACACTTTCATCAACATATGTGGTGGCAGACACATTCATCAACATATGTGGTGGTAGACACATTCACCAACATATGTGATGGTAGACACATTCATCGACATATGTGGTGGTAGACACATTCATCAACGTATGTGGCGGTAGACACATTCATCAACATGTGTGGTGGAAGACACATTCATCATGTGGTGGTAGACACATTCATCAACATATGTGGTGGTAGACACAAGCGTCAACATATGTGGTGGTAGACACATTCATCAACATATGTGGTGGTAGACACAAGCGTCAACATATGTGGTGGTAGACAACATTCATCAACATATGAGGTGGTAGACACATTCATCAACATATGTGGTGGAAGACACAAGCGTCAACATATGTGGTGGTAGACACATTCATCAACATATGTGGTGGTAGACACATTCATCAACATATGTGGTGGTAGACACATTCATTAACATATGTGGTGGTAGACACATTCATCAACATATGTGGTGGTAGACACAAGCGTCAACATATGTGGTGGTAGACACATTCATCAACATATGTGGTGGTAGACACAAGCGTCAACATATGTGGTGGTAGACACATTCATCAACATATGTGGTGGTAGACACATTCGTCAGCATATGTGGTGGTAAACACAAGCGTCAACATATGTGGTGGTAGACACATTCATCAACATATGTGGTGGTAGACACAAGCGTCAACATATGTGGTGGTAGACACATTCATCAACATATGTGGTGGTAGACACATTCATCAACATATGTGGTGGTAGACACATTCATCAACATATGTGGTGGTAGACACATTCATCAACATATGTGGTGGTAGGCACATTCATCAACATATGTGGTGGTAGACACATTCATCAACATATGTGGTGGTAGACACATTCATCAACGTATGTGGTGGTAGACACAAGCGTTAACATATGTGGTGGTAGACACATTCATCAACATATGTGGTGGTAGACACAAGCGTCAACATATGTGCTGGTAGACACATTCATCAACATATGTGGTAGTAGACACATTCATCAACATATGTGGTGGTAGACACATTCATCAACATATGTGGTGGTAGACACATCACCATATGTGGTGGTAGACACATTCATCAACATATGTGGTGGTAGACACATTAAACAACATATGTGGTGGTAGACACATTCATCAACATATGTGGTGGTAGACACATTAAACAACATATGTGGTGGTAGACACATTCATCAACGTATGTGGTGGTAAACACATTCATCAACATGTGTGGTGGAAGTCACATTCATCATGTGGTGGTAGACACATTCATCAACATATGTGGTGGTAGACACAAGCGTCAACACATGTGGTGGTAGACACATTCATCAACATATGTGGTGGTAGACACAAGCGTCAACATATGTGGTGGTAGACAACATTCATCAACATATGTGGTGGTAGACACATTCATCAACATATGTGGTGGTAAACACAAGCGTCAACATATGTGGTGGTAGACACATTCATCAACATATGTGGTGGTAGACACATTCATCAACATATGTGGTGGTAGACACATTCATTACCATATGTGGTGGTAGACACATTCATCAACATATGTGGTGGTAGACAGAAGCGTCAACATATGTGGTGGTAGACACATTCATCAACATATGTGGTGGTAGACACAAGCGTCAACATATGTGGTGGTAGACACATTCATCAACATATGTGGTGGTAGACACATTCATCAGCATATGTGGTGGTAGACACAAGCGTCAACATATGTGGTGGTAGACACATTCATCAACATATGTGGTGGTAGACACAAGCGTCAACTTATGTGGTGGTAGACACATTCATCAACATATGTGGTGGTAGACACATTCATCAGCATATGTGGTGGTAGACACAAGCGTCAACATATGTGGTGGTAGACACATTCATCAACATATGTGGTGGTAGACACAAGCGTCAACATATGTGGTGGTAGACACATTCATCAACATATGTGGTGGTAGACACATTCATCAGCATATGTGGTGGTAGACACAAGCGTCAACATATGTGGTGGTAGACACATTCATCAACATATGTGGTGGTAGACACATGCGTCAACATATGTGGTGGTAGACACATTCATCAACATATGTGGTGGTAGACACATTCATCAACATATGTGGTGGTAGACACATTCATCAACATATGTGGTGGTAGACAAATTCATCAACATATGTGGTGGTAGGCACATTCATCAACATATGTGGTGGTAGGCACATTCATCAACATATGTGGTGGTAGACCCATTCATCAACATATGTGGTGGTAGACACATAAATCAACATATGTGGTGGTAGACACATTCATCAACATATGTGGTGGTAGACACATTCATCAACATATGTGGTGGTAGACACATTCATCAACATATGTGGTGGTAGACACATTCATCAACATATGTGGTGGTAGACACATTCATCAACATATGTGGTGGTAGACACATTAATCAACATATGTGGTGGAAGACACATTCATCAACATATGTGGTGGTAGACACATTCATCAACATATGTGGTGGTAGACACATCAACATATGTGGTGGTAGACACATTCATCAACATATGTGGTGGTAGACACATTCATCAACATATGTGGTGGTAGACACATTCATCAACATATGTGGTGGTAGACACATCAACATATGTGGTGGTAGACACATTCATCAACATATGTGGTGGTAGACACATTCATCAACACATGTGGTTGTAGACACATTCATCAACATATGTGGTGGTAGACACATCAACATATGTGGTGGTAGACACAAGCGTCAACATATGTGGTGGTAGACACATTCATCAACATATGTGGTGGTAGACACATTCATCAACATATGTGGTGGTAGACACAAGCGTCAACATATGTGGTGGTAGACACATTCATCAACATATGTGGTGGTAGACACATTCATCAACATATGTGGTGGTAGACACATTCATCAGCATATGTGGTGGTAGACACAAGCGTCAACATATGTGGTGGTAGACACATTCATCAACATATGTGGTGGTAGACACATGCGTCAACATATGTGGTGGTAGACACATTCATCAACATATGTGGTGGTAGACACATTCATCAACATATGTGGTGGTAGACACATTCATCAACATATGTGGTGGTAGACAAATTCATCAACATATGTGGTGGTAGGCACATTCATCAACATATGTGGTGGTAGGCACAGTCATCAACATATGTGGTGGTAGACCCATTCATCAACATATGTGGTGGTAGACACATAAATCAACATATGTGGTGGTAGACACATTCATCAACATATGTGGTGGTAGACACATTCATCAACATATGTGGTGGTAGACACATTCATCAACATATGTGGTGGTAGACACATTCATCAACATATGTGGTGGTAGACACATTCATCAACATATGTGGTGGTAGACACATTAATCAACATATGTGGTGGTAGACACATTCATCAACATATGTGGTGGTAGACACATTCATCAACATATGTGGTGGTAGACACATCAACATATGTGGTGGTAGACACATTCATCAACATATGTGGTGGTAGACACATTCATCAACATATGTGGTGGTAGACACATTCATCAACATATGTGGTGGTAGACACATCAACATATGTGGTGGTAGACACATTCATCAACATATGTGGTAGACACATTCATCAACACATGTGGTTGTAGACACATTCATCAACACATGTGGTGGTAGACACATCAACACATGTGGTGGTAGACACTTTCATCAACACATGTGGTGGTAGACACATTCATCAACATATGTGGTGGTAGACACATTCATCAACACATGTGGTTGTAGACACATTCATCAACATATGTGGTGGTAGACATTCATCAACATATGTGGTGGTAGACACAGCGTCAACATATGTGGTGGTAGACGCATTCATCAACATATGTGGTGGTAGACGCATTCATCAACACATGTGGTGGTAGACGCATTCGTCAACACATGTGGTGGTAGACACATTCATCAACACATGTGGTGGTAGACGCATTCATCAACACATGTGGTGGTAGACGCATTCATCAGCACATGTGGTGGTAGACGCATTCATCAACACATGTGGTGGTAGACGCATTCATCAACATATGTGGTGGTAGACACATTCATCAACATATGTGGTGGTAGACACATTCATCAACATTTGTGATGGTAGACACATTCATCAACATATGTGGTGGTAGACACATTCATCAACATATGTGGTGGTAGACAAATTCACAACATATGTGGTTCATATGTGGTGGTAGGCACATTCATCAACATATGTGGTGGTAGAAACATTCATCAACATATGTGGTGGTAGACACATCAACATATGTGGTGGTAGACACATTCATCAACATATGTGGTGGTAGACACATTCAACAACATATGTGGTGGTAGACACATTCATCAACGTATGTGGTGGTAGACATATTCATCAACATGTGTGGTGGAAGTCACATTCATCAACATATGTGGTGGTAGACACATGTGGTTCATCAACATATGTGGTGGTAGACACAAGCGTCAACATATGTGGTGGTAGAAACATTCATCAACATATGTGGTGGTAGACACATTCATCAACATATGTGGTGGTAGACACATTCATTAACATATGTGGTGGTAGACACATTCATCAACATATGTGGTGGTAGACACATTCATCAACATATGTGGTGGTAGACACATCACATGTGGTGGTAGACACATTCATCAACATATGTGGTGGTAGACACATTCATCAACATATGTGGTGGTAGACACATTCATCAACATATGTGGTGGTAGACACAAGCGTCAACATATGTGGTGGTAGACACATTCATCAACATATGTGGTGGTAGACACATTCATCAACATATGTGGTGGTAGACACAAGCGTCAACATATGTGGTGGTAGACACATTCATCAACATATGTGGTGGTAGACACATTCATCAACATATGTGGTGGTAGACACAAGCGTCAACATATGTGGTGGTAGACACATTCATCAACATATGTGGTGGTAGACACATTCATCAACATATGTGGTGGTAGACACATTCATCAACATATGTGGTGGTAGACACAAGCGTCAACATATGTGGTGGTAGACACATTCATCAACATATGTGGTGGTAGACACATTCATCAACATATGTGGTGGTAGACACAAGCGTCAACATATGTGGTGGTAGACACATTCATCAACATATGTGGTGGTAGACACATTCATCAACATATGTGGTGGTAGACACATTCATCAACATATGTGGTGGTAGACACATTCATCAACATATGTGGTGGTAGACACATTCATCAACACATGTGGTTGTAGACACATTCATCAACATATGTGGTGGTACACATTAGACACATTCATCAACATATGTGGTGGTAGACACATTCATCAACATATGTGGTGGTAGACACATTCATCAACATATGTGGTGGTAGACACATTCATCAACGTATGTGGTGGTAGACACATTCATCAACATATGTGGTGGTAGACACATTCATCAACATATGTGGTGGTAGACACATTCATCAACATATGGTAGACACATTCATCAACATATGTGGTAGTAGACACATTCATCAACATATGTGGTGGTAGACACATTCATCAACATATGTGGTGGTAGAGCGTCAACATATGTGGTGGTAGACACATTCATCAACATATGTGGTGGTAGACACATTCAACATATGTGGTGGTAGACACATTCATCAACATATGTGGTGGTAGACACATTCATCAACATGTGGTGGTCATCGACATATGTGGTGGTAGACACATTCATCAACATATGTGGTGGTAGACACAAGCGTCAACATATGTGGTGGTAGACACATTCATCAACATATGTGGTGGTAGACACAAGCGTCAACATATGTGGTGGTAGACACATTCATCAACATATGTGGTGGTAGACACAATCATCCACATATGTGGTGGTAGACACATTCATCAACATATGTGGTGGTAGACACATTCATCAACATATGTGGTGGTAGGCACATTCATCAACATATGTGGTGGTAGGCACATTCATCAACATATGTGGTGGTAGACACATTCATCAACATATGTGGTGGTAGACACATAAATCAACATATGTGGTGGTAGACACATTCATCAACATATGTGGTGGTAGACACATGTGGTGGTAGACACAGCGTCAACATATGTGGTGGTAGACACATTCATCAACATATGTGGTGGTAGACACATGTGGTGGTAGACACATCAACATATGTGGTGGTAGACACATTCATCAACATATGTGGTGGTAGACACATTAATCAACATATGTGGTGGTAGACACATTCATCAACATATGTGGTGGTAGACACATTCATCAACATATGTGGTGGTAGACACATCAACATATGTGGTGGTAGACACATTCATCAACATATGTGGTGGTAGACACATTCATCAACATATGTGGTGGTAGACACATTCATCAACATATGTGGTGGTAGACACATTCATCAACATATGTGGTGGTAGACACATTCATCAACATATGTGGTGGTAGACACATTCATCAACATATGTGGTGGTAGACACATTCATCAACATATGTGGTGGTAGACACATTCATCAACATATGTGGTGGTAGACACATTCATCAACATATGTGGTGGTAGACACAAGCGTCAACATATGTGGTGGTAGACACATTCATCAACATATGTGGTGGTAGACACATTCATCAACATATGTGGTGGTAGACACATTCATCAACATATGTGGTGGTAGACACATTCATCAACATATGTGGTGGTAGACACATTCATCAACATATGTGGTGGTAGACACATTCATCAACATATGTGGTGGTAGACACATTCATCAACATATGTGGTGGTAGACACATCAACATATGTGGTGGTAGACACATCAACATATGTGGTGGTAGACACATTCATCAACATATGTGGTGGTAGACACATTCATCAACATATGTGGTGGTAGACACATTCATCAACATATGTGGTGGTAGACACATTCATCAACATATGTGGTGGTAGACACATTCATCAACATATGTGGTGGTAGACACATTCATCAACATATGTGGTGGTAGACACAAGCGTCAACATATGTGGTGGTAGACACATTCATCAACATATGTGGTGGTAGACACATCAACATATGTGGTGGTAGACACATTCATCAACATATGTGGTGGTAGACACATCAACATATGTGGTGGTAGACACATTCATCATCATATGTGGTGGTAGACACATCAACATATGTGGTGGTAGACACATTCATCAACATATGTGGTGGTAGACACATTCATCAACACATGTGGGTAGACACATTCATCATCATATGTGGTGGTAGACACATCAACATATGTGGTGGTAGACACATTCATCAACATATGTTGTGGTAGACACATTCATCAACATATGTGGTGGTAGACACATTCATCAACATATGTGGTGGTAGACACAATCAACATATGTGGTGGTAGACACATTCATCAACATATGTGGTGGTAGACACATTCATCAACATATGTGGTGGTAGACACATCAACATATGTGGTGGTAGACACAAGCGTCAACATATGTGGTGGTAGACACATTCATCAACATATGTGGTGGTAGACACATTCATCAACATATGTGGTGGTAGACACAAGCGTCAACATATGTGGTGGTAGACACATTCATCAACATATGTGGTGGTAGACACATTCATCAACATATGTGGTGGTAGACACATCAACATATGTGGTGGTAGACACAAGCGTCAACATATGTGGTGGTAGACACATTCATCAACATATGTGGTGGTAGACACATTCATCAACATATGTGGTGGTAGACACAAGCGTCAACATATGTGGTGGTAGACACATTCATCAACATATGTGGTGGTAGACACATTCATCAACATATGTGGTGGTAGACACATCAACATATGTGGTGGTAGACACAAGCGTCAACATATGTGGTGGTAGACACATTCATCAACATATGTGGTGGTAGACACATTCATCAACATATGTGGTGGTAGACACATTCATCAACATATGTGGTGGTAGACACATCAACATATGTGGTGGTAGACACAAGCGTCAACATATGTGGTGGTAGACACATTCATCAACATATGTGGTGGTAGACACATTCATCAACATATGTGGTGGTAGACACAAGCGTCAACATATGTGGTGGTAGACACATTCATCAACATATGTGGTGGTAGACACATTCATCAACATATGTGGTGGTAGACACAAGCGTCAACATATGTGGTGGTAGACACATTCATCAACATATGTGGTGGTAGACACATTCATCAACATATGTGGTGGTAGACACATTCATCAACATATGTGGTGGTAGACACATTCATCAACATATGTGGTGGTAGACACATTCATCAACATATGTGGTGGTAGACACAAGCGTCAACATATGTGGTGGTAGACACATTCATCAACATATGTGGTGGTAGACACAAGCGTCAACATATGTGGTGGTAGACACATTCATCAACATATGTGGTGGTAGACACAAGCGTCAACATATGTGGTGGTAGACACATTCATCAACATATGTGGTGGTAGACACATTCATCAACATATGTGGTGGTAGACACATTCATCAACATATGTGGTGGTAGACACATCAACATATGTGGTGGTAGACACAAGCGTCAACATATGTGGTGGTAGACACATTCATCAACATATGTGGTGGTAGACACATTCATCAACATATGTGGTGGTAGACACAAGCGTCAACATATGTGGTGGTAGACACATTCATCAACATATGTGGTGGTAGACACATTCATCAACATATGTGGTGGTAGACACAAGCGTCAACATATGTGGTGGTAGACACATTCATCAACATATGTGGTGGTAGACACATTCATCAACATATGTGGTGGTAGACACATTCATCAACATATGTGGTGGTAGACACATTCATCAACATATGTGGTGGTAGACACATTCATCAACATATGTGGTGGTAGACACAAGCGTCAACATATGTGGTGGTAGACACATTCATCAACATATGTGGTGGTAGACGCATTCATCAACATATGTGGTGGTAGACACATTCATCAACATATGTGGTGGTAGACACATTCATCAACATATGTGGTGGTAGACACATTCATCAACATATGTGGTGGTAGACGCATTCATCAACATATGTGGTGGTAGACACATTCATCAACATATGTGGTGGTAGACACAAGCGTCAACATATGTGGTGGTAGACACATTCATCAACATATGTGGTGGTAGACACATTCATCAACATATGTGGTGGTAGACACATTCATCAACATATGTGGTGGTAGACACATTCATCAACATATGTGGTGGTAGACACATTCATCAACATATGTGGTGGTAGACACATTCATCAACATATGTGGTGGTAGACACATTCATCAACATATGTGGTGGTAGACGCATTCATCAACATATGTGGTGGTAGACACATTCATCAACATATGTGGTGGTAGACACATTCATCAACATATGTGGTGGTAGACACATTCATCAACATATGTGGTGGTAGACGCATTCATCGACATATGTGGTGGTAGACACATTCATCAACATATGTGGTGTTAGACACAAGCGTCAACATATGTGGTGGTAGACACATTCATCAACATATGTGGTGGTAGACACAAGCGTCAACATATGTGGTGGTAGACACATTCAGCGTCAACATACGCGGTGGTATACACATTCATCAACATATGTGGTGGTAGACACATTCATCAACATATGTGGTGGTAGACACATTCATCAACATATGTGGTGGTAGACACATTCATCAACATATGTGGTGGTAGACACAAGCGTCAACATATGTGGTGGTAGACACATTCATCAACATATGTGGTGGTAGACACGAGCGTCAACATCAAACACCAACATTATCTTTATCCTAAGTTTTACACACGACACAAAACTTAAAAGTTTGTCTCAGTAATTACCAAAGTCTCGTGATTCACACTCCACCTTCATTCAGACATTTATATAATGGGCGACACATTTATGTAATGGGCGACACATTTATATAATGGGCGATATATTTATATAATGGGCGATACATTTATGTAATGAGCGACACATTTATATAATGGGCGACACATTTATGTAATGGGCGACACATTTATATAATGGGCGACACATTTATATAATGGGCGACACATTTATGTAATGGGCGACACATTTATATAATGGGCGACACATTTATATAATGGGCGACACATTTATGTAATGGGCGACACATTTATATAATGGGCGACACATTTATATAATGGGCGATACATTTATATAATGGGCGACACATTTATGTAATGGGCGATACATTTATATAATGGGCGACACATTTATATAATGGGCGACCCATTTATATAATGGGCGACACATTTATATAATGGGCGATACATTTATATAATGGGCGATACATTTATGTAATGAGCGACACATTTATATAATGGGGGACACATTTATGTAATGGGAGACACATTTATGTAATGGGCGACACACTTATATAATGGGGGACACATTTATATAATGGGCGATACATTTATGTAATGGGCGACACATTTATATAATGGGGGACACATTTATATAATGGGCTATACATTTATGTAATGGGCGATACATTTATATAATGGGGGACACATTTATATAATGGGGGACACATTTATATAATGGACAACACATTTATATAATGGACAACACATTTATATAATGGGGGACACATTTATATAATGGGCGACACATTTATATAATGGGGGACACATTTATATAATGGACAACACATTTATATAATGGGCAACACATTTATATAATGGGGGACACATTTATATAATGGGGGACACATTTATATAATGGGGAACACATTTATATAATGGGGGACACATTTATAGAATGGACAACACATTTATATAATGGACAACACATTTATATAATGGGGGACACATTTATATAATGGGCAACACATTTATAGAATGGGCAACACATTTATATAATGGACAACACATTTATATAATGGACAACACATTTATAGAATGGGCGACACATTTATATAATGGACAACACATTTATATAATGGGCAACACATTTATATAATGGGCAACACATTTATATAATGGGCAACACATTTATATAATGGACAGCACATTTATATAATGGACAGCACATTTATATAATGGGCAACACATTTATATAATGGACAGCACATTTATATAATGGACAACACATTTATATAATGGACAACACATTTTTATAATGGACAACACATTTATATAATGGACAACACATTTATATAATGGGCAACACATTTATATAATGGACAACACATTTATATAATGGACAACACATTTATATAATGGGGGACACATTTATATAATGGGCGACACATTTATATAATGGGGGACACATTTATATAATGGACAACACATTTATATAATGGGCAACACATTTATATAATGGGGGACACATTTATATAATGGGGGACACATTTATATAATGGGGGACACATTTATATAATGGGGGACACATTTATAGAATGGGCAACACATTTATATAATAGACAACACATTTATATAATGGGGGACACATTTATATAATGGGGGACACATTTATAGAATGGGCGACACATTTATATAATGGACAACACATTTATATAATGGACAACACATTTATGTAATGGGCGACACATTTATATAATGGACAACACATTTATATAATGGGCAACACATTTATATAATGGGCAACACATTTATATAATGGGCAACACATTTATATAATGGACAGCATATTTATATAATGGACAGCACATTTGTATAATGGGCAACACATTTATATAATGGACAGCACATTTATATAATGGACAACACATTTATATAATGGACAACACATTTTTATAATGGACAGCACATTTATATAATGGACAACACATTTATATAATAGGGGACACATTTATATAATGGACAACACATTTATATAATGGACAACACATTTATGTAATGGGCGAGACATTTATATAATGGACAACATATTTATATAATGGACAACACATTTATATAATGGACAACACATTTATATAATGGACAACACATTTATATAATGGACAACACATTTATATAATGGACAACACATTTATATAATGGACAACACATTTATATAATGGGGGACACATTTATATAATGGACAACACATTTATATAATGGACAACACATTTATATAATGGACAACACATTTATATAATGGACAACACATTTATATAATGGACAACACATTTATATAATGGACAACACATTTATATAATGGACAACACATTTATATAATGGACAACACATTTATATAATGGACAACACATTTATATAATGGACAACACATTTATATAATGGGCAACACATTTATATAATGGACAACACATTTATATAATGGGCAACACATTTATATAATGGACAACACATTTATATAATGGGCGAGACATTTATATAATGGACAACACATTTATATAATGGACAACACATTTATATAATGGGCGAGACATTTATATAATGGACAACATATTTACATAATGGACAACACATTTATGTAATGGGCGAGACATTTATATAATGGACAACACATTTATGTAATGGGCGACACATTTATGTAATGGGCGAGACATTTATATAATGGACAACACATTTATATAATGGACAACACATTTATATAATGGACAACACATTTATATAATGGACAACACATTTATATAATGGACAACATATTTATATAATGGGCGACACAATTATTGGAATATTAAGACAGAGAACGACACATAAACGATAATTTAAGCTTCAGAAAACACAGACTATCTTTAAAAAAATTTATTAAATAAAGATTAATTATCATTACTTTATAATAATTATTATAATTATTATTACCAGATAATAATTATTATTATAATTATTATTACATTATAGTAATTATAATTACATTATAATAATTATAATTACATTATAACAATTATAATTACATTATAATAGTTATAATTACATTACAATAATTATAATTACAATATAATAATTATAATTACATCACAATAATTATAATTACAATATAATAATTATAATTACATTATAATAATTATAATTACATTATAATAATTATAATTACATTATAATAATTATAATTACATTATAATAATTATA